>NC_061115.1:45993135-46131793 GCF_002878395.1 Capsicum annuum
GTAAAACAAATCAATAGCAAGACTATTTTGATCTCCTCCAATAGGTTGTTCATTTGTTGCAATAGATGGTGCGTCTATTATAACAGATTATTCATCTGTTCCAACTGATGGGTTATCTATTGGAATATTTTTTGTAATGTGGCATATAAAAATTTATTGAATTTTGTCTTACCTTTTTTAAAAAATTATGCAAACATCAATTGTAATGTATTTTTTTCTCTTCCATGTAGGTAAAAGATGTCTCCCAAAAGAAAAGAAACTGAAAGTGGATTAACTTTTAACCACCTAAAAAAAGGCTAGAGCACCGATGGATTCAAAGGAGCTTCCTGAACAATCTCAAACAGGGAAAAGTGAAGCTGCGGAAAGTTATGAAAATGATGTTAAGGGGGGGAGAAGGGTCAGTAGAGGGTGGTGAGGAAAATAAAAGTAAGGAGGAAGAAGAAGAAGAGAAAGTAGACAGTGAGAAAGATAATGATGATCAACATGATAATAATACATTACCAATGGGACGTGAATTAAGATCGAAATTCCAGCATGATCCTGTTAAAACTATTCTTACTGACAGATTTAAAGTTGAGATGCCGATAGATAACCTTGCAGAACTAATAGGTGATTTTGTATTTAAATCTCAGTTGGGGAAACCTTTTGATGGATTTAGCAATACTATGAAGAATGAAAACTAGAGGAATTTTTAAGAATATCTACTTTGGACACTTTCTTAAGCTGTCGAGGACAACAATGCATGTTTCCAAATAAGCATGGTATATGGTGTTCTCAAGCACAGGATCAAGTACGTGAGTGATGATAAAGATTTGGAGGGGGTGAAGGTAAAAAGATAGATAAAATTTGGATCAACTACTATGGCATGCTGGTTTGTTTTGGCATTAAAAAATTTGCCATAGTGACAGGCTTAAGATGCGATCGGCCAAAAGAACCTCTCATTAAGGAAAAACCCCTTAAAAAGGCCAAGGCAAGTAGGACAACCAAACCACCACCATCAAATAAAGGCAAGTCAATGTCCAAGTGACCACCCATCAAAACCAAAAAATGCAAGAAATAAATAGATGGGTTTTTGGAGATTGCTTGACGTGGCTACAAAGCCACGATGTTGTTAGAAGATCTCAAGGGTAAAGCCATACCAAAGAAGTACAAGGAGAAATTGTGCTTAGTTTGGTTTGCCCATTTTGTTATATTGGCAAGAGACGTCTATAAAGTTATAGAAGTTGATTTGTTGGAGCTTACTGATGATTTTGAGAAATTCAATAATTATCCCTGGGGATATGACAGCTACAAGTTGATTGTCAAATATTTATTGACAAAACTATCCCCAAAGATGATCACCTTATATAGCTTTCCTTCGGCTTTCATGTTAAGTTTAATCACTATTTTATTACTTTTGCATTAGTTTATATTGAATAATTATTATGGCTTTTTTTGTTTGCCTCCTGTTTACATCTTTTAGGCTTGGGCATTTGAAGCCATTTCTCTCCCCCAAAAGCAGGTCAAGGATTACTCGGATAAGGTTTCTCATTAAGGATCCTTAAGTAGTTGGCTTCAAAGAGCAACACAAGAATTAAGGAGGTTGATCTCTTTAACCCTCCGGATGATGCAATAAGTCTTCTTTAAAGTAAAGTAAAATAATTTGACTTAAAGAAATATATTGAAATAGATGAATCATCTGGTGTAATTTATCTTAACAGATTACCCATTTGGTGCAATAGATTGGTAATCTGTTGCGACAGATGAGTTATTTTTTGCAACAAATTACCCATTTATTGCTTTAGTTCTCTGAATCTGACTTAACAGATTACCCATCTACTGCAACTTATGCAACAGATAAGTAATTTGATGCAACAAATGGTTAATTTGATGCCATATATGAATCATCTGTTGCTACATAAAGATTATCTATTGCATAAATTATTTGTGTTAACATATTACCCAACTGACTACAAATTATTATTTGACTTAAACGTATCTACCCTTTTTTTAAGTTGTGTATCCATGGATAGTACCTACTAAGCAAGAGTTGGAGATAACTTCTTTTATTACTCTAGGTCATGTTGATTCAATATCAGACCCGACGTTGGAGTTAATAAAGAAGGAATTGGATAGAGCAACAACCATAAGAAGAGTAGTTAGGTAAGGTCAGCATCATGTTGAGGCTCTTCATGACCAACCTAGTGTAAAAGATTTGGGTACTGCTTCTGGGGGTGTTGCTGGTGGAGTTTTTAATGTTGGTGGTAGCCATTCTAATACTGATGATACTGCCATTCATGATGATGAGTATGTTGATGCTCAAGAAAAAATAAATATATTTGAAATCACCCCTTATAGTGGTCCCTCTCACCTTACAGTAGTCCCTCTCACCCCTCTTCACCCTCATATTCTCTTTGCAAATACAAAGAGTGCATGGACAGATGGGATAAAATCTTTAAAAAAATAGATACTCTCGCTAATGCTGTTAAGGAATTTAAATTCAAGAGGGGTGTCATACCATCCAAGAAGGTGAGTGAGCCATACAATACTACAATGGAGGTTAGGAAGAAGAAAAAAGCAATTAGACATATACTCTCAATTATAAAATTAAAAAAAATGCAACTCCTCCTTTAAAAGTTGATGAAGTTCAGGGACCACTGAAGAAGGTGGACATACATGCAGAACTTGATGCCAAATAGAAGGCTGTTTCGAGAAAGACCATAAATTCCAAGCAATGCACAAAAACCTTCACCATGAATGCTTCTTCCCCCAATACTTCAAGAAGATAACAGATATGGAAGTGTGGTATGTAGACACAGTAAGTTTACTTTCCTAACATAGCCTTCTAATCTACTCCATAAATAAAAAGCTACCCAATATATGTGTCATTTGTTACGACAAATGAGTATTCTAGTGTAACTGGTGATTCATCTGTTGCAATAGATTATCCATCTGTTGCATAAGTTATATTAGATGGGTAATTGTTAACATATTCAGAGAACCCTGTGCAATAGATGGACCATCTGTTTCATTTCTACTTTGTTTTTCTTTTTTGAAATTACTAACCTATTTATATTGATGAAATTCTCTGCCTCATAAAGGGCAGGAAATAGTGTAATCGTATGATTATGATGCTAGCGATAGGATAGGACCTTAATTTTTGGCCTATGGCCACACTAAATCTGGACAACACTTGTAAATTGTTGCCTAAACTAATTTTGGGAACGTTTTTAAACTCTAGCCTTAAATTTTAGCTTTAAACCATGATTTTCTTGACAATGCTTGTAAAGCGTGCTCTTTAATGCTATAGGCTACACTTTATAAGTGTTTAAATATCATTATATAATTAGCAACGCTTTTTATAAATTTTATTACACTTTTAGAATGTAGTTATTTTATTATTTTAAAACAACATTTTATAATTGTTGCCTTATAACTTTTATAAAATTTACATCAAAATATCCTATTCCCTCTAATATTCTTAACACTAAAATATTGTATTCCCTCCAACGTATTTTATTCCCTCCAATTTCTAATTACCCTAAAAAAGTTTCATAAAACAAATAACACAGCTAGGCTACCAAAAAGCGAATATTTTCAATTTTCCTCAACCTGAAGAACTGCAGCACAACTAGGGTTCTCAATATTGCTTTCAATTTCACTTATTTCCAATTATTTTTCTCCATCCTGAAGAACTTCGATAGAATTTTTGCGGCTGTAAGTGGCTATTACATAAATCAAGGTGCATGCATTTAGTGTTTAATTAATAAATCTTAAAGTTTGATTAAAGTTTGAGTGCTACAAAAACATTGAATATATCAAGGGAAATTGGCGTAATTTGTTAAATTGTGTTAAGAATTTATTTATTTTTCCTTTTCATTCTATTAATCGCTTTACTAAATGGTTCTACTTATGAAGTGCTCTTAATTTGTTGTATTTTTTTTTTGTAAAATTTTACAGAAAGTATAGATATAGTTCTTTTCTGGATGAAAATTGAAAGGATTATCTACACTTACATTCTTATAAATGATATTTTTGGATAAACTTCGTGTCTTGGCCAGATTTTACACATCTTGACTGATTCCTTGGGATATGTGTCACTTCCCACCAATAGGTATCAGGTAACTCTGCCTACCTAGGTTAGCACAGATAGGAAGAAATTAGCCAGTGTTTTTGTATTCTTGTAAATGACATTTCTTTAAAATGATTTTTATATGGTACTAATTGAAAGAATTATTTCATTCATTAGGTACTATTTAACCAAATCATTGAGGGATCTCCACCATGTTCTACTATATTTGCTTTTGCATTGAATATGCAATTAAGTTTTCTTCTCTACGATGCTCATAAGATTTTTCCTTTGTCTCAAGTATTAATGAAGATGAAAGTGGATTGAGTTACTGATGATTGGGAGGAGACTTGCAATTTTTGTAATGAAATGGAGACCTGCATTTGAAGGGAAGCCTTGGAATAACTGGTAAAGTTTCTACGATGTGACCAGGATGTCACAGATTCAAGTCTTAGAAATAGTCTTTTACAATGCACGGAAAGGCTGCGTACGATAGAACCTTGTGGTCCGGCCCTACAGACTTTGCACATAGCGAGAGCTTTAGTGCACCAGGTTGCACTTTAATTAGAGACTTGCGGTTGCACGCTCAAGATGCATCCTTAATTTCAGTTACTGAATAGTTGTCACTCTGACGGAGCTGTTATAGAATACATTGACCTTTTTCTTGTCTTTGCTTTAGAGGCTATTGTCATAGTTCTACGTGTTTATATTTACGTTTTGAGACAAAATAGGAATAGTGAGCTTCTAATCAACTCGTTGGACTGAAATTAGGTCACTACTTTATGGATTTTCTTCAATGTTTTATCCTCATCTTTTTTATTTTTCTTGGAAGTAACTGTTAATTTGTTAATTTATACTTCGTTATAAATTTTAATGATGAACCAAAATATTTCGGAAAGGTTTAGCATAATTGTTGAGTACATAAATATTCCTTTTTTTCCCTCTAGGATTCAAAACCTTTAGTGTTGTAGTCTTTAACTCCTATATAGTACTTGATGCTCTGAAAGTTTTAGAAAAGGAGGCTAGAGAAACAGATAGTCATGTTAAGGATTAGGTATAATGATCAGGTGGAGAGGCTAATTCTTAGACCATTGTTGTCTATTGCTTTCACTATGTGACTTACAAGTAAGTTAGGCAAAATCATACTCTTGTAAATAGACTAGGTTATTAATTGCCTAAGAAAATTTTGTAACCTTAAGATGTAGACCTTATGTTTCCTTTTCATATTCTTTTTCCCTCTGAGTTGTAAAAATAGTTTTGGTAATGTTAGGACACAGGAATAGCAAGTTGCAATATTCTACAATTTGCAATATTCTATCCAAGATTATGTCCCTTGCAAAGATAAGGGACATACTCTTGGATAGAATATTTTATTCATATTTGATTGTGCTGCTTATCCTTTGGTTTATGCAGGTGCTTTGGTCGAGATGCATTTAGAAAGTGGAGCCTTCTTGTTTAATGGCCTACGAAGGAGGACCCTCGATTTCTGCTATCTTCTGTATAATCACTTGCCTCTGGAAATGAAAGTTCTGGTAACACTTCTTCAGCATCCTACTCTCTTATTGATATCTTTTAACATAAAAAATATTTCTTCGAGAAGCTTTCACTTATTTTAAAGAAAACATAAGTAGTAGACTAGGTTGTCATTATCGTTTATGGTAACAACTACATTAAATAAGAAATCGTGATGATTGAGCATGTACAGGAAAGAACATTTAGCAATCAAACATATCATTTTGAGATAAGAATTTTGGTGATTTATCCATCCTCTGTGAAGTTTGTTGCTTCATGGAAATGTTATTGAAAGTCAGCTCTCTCAATCGAAAAATATTTATTTTAAGCTTTTGAGCTGTCTATTAGTTGGTAGCGGTTGGTAGTGTTGTTTATATTTCCTCCATCCTTCCTCTATGAATGAGTGGAATATTTTAACTTATTGTAGCTTTGATCTTGCAGATTTTGCAGATAGAGGCCAAATAGCCCAAATAGACTTCTGGGAAGAACTTTCATGCGTTGTATATAGTTTGTCTATTGGTGCTTTAGGAACGGTTAAAGATTTAATTGGTAAAGTTTTGAATCATGACTGGACAGATTCAAAGCTTAAGGATTTAATCACTTGAGAGAGAACCTCTATCCAACCAAAACCTGAGGACTTGTGTGCATCGCGCCAAAAGGTTTGTTGCAGGAAAGAGGAATTGCCTTTAACTCCTTCCACTCTGATGGAACCTAAGTTAGGTCAATATCACATAGTTATGATGTTAATACCATTTATTTCATGTTTGGTGAATGTAGTAATTATGATTGAACATTCTGTTAGAGTCTAAATTGATTGCAATTTTCTTCTAATTTTGTTACAGCTTCGACAGACTGCTTTACATCGTTACCGCACAGGGTAATGATTGCTTTACAAGAGTCGATAATGCGATGCACTGCATTAAATACAATCTACCAGGTCTAAAACTAATTTCTTTTTCTGTTTCCACCCAATGGTTAGAAATAACGTTTGTCTTACCCTTGTTGATACATGTATTAATCTTAGAAGCCCTTTAATGGAAAAGGAAAAGCATAAACTGCTATATTAGCTTTCTGAATTGACATAATTCTTGGGTAATATGTAGGCTACTTTATCTGATAACACAAATAAATACAATACTCCAGTTGCCGAGTTGTTGTGCTCTTTTCTGGTCGATTAGACTCTATGATACTTGTAGTATTACTAGATAAGTGCAAGGATGCCAAATGTAAGTGTTTTTGATAACCCTTTTGTTTGGGTTACGAATAGAACATTCTTTAATTTTCTTTCCCGTTTGTTTTACCTGCAGAATATTTAATCTAGTTATGGTCTATTATAGTGTTAATACTTTTAGATGATATTGATCTACTATATGTAAGCTTTGACGGTCCATTTCTTTAAGGGCCAGGGTTCAACAACTTTTTTTTCTCAAAAGTAGAAAGGGTTCAACTTCAAGAAAATTAGATTTGATTTGATAATGCTTCTAAGTTTGGGATGAGTGGGTGTTATGTTTTTTTCTATACATATTATATCAACTGAGTCAGGATTATATTAGACAAGAATCATTCCAGAAAGAAGTAAGCAAATAAAAGATAGAGGGTAAAGGGAAGGACACTGTGACTAACTTTTGATATTTTATGTGATACTTTCTTGCTATCGTGGTCTCTAATTTTATTCTATTATCTTCACGTCTTTCTCTTGTAATACTTACAAGGTTTTTCATTCTCTGATCTTATGTATGTAACAAAAAAAAATATGGCAAC
This sequence comes from Capsicum annuum, assembly GCF_002878395.1. Classification (NCBI taxonomy): domain Eukaryota; kingdom Viridiplantae; phylum Streptophyta; class Magnoliopsida; order Solanales; family Solanaceae; genus Capsicum; species Capsicum annuum. Next base: position 46,000,457 of record NC_061115.1, read on the forward strand.
TGATGTTTCAAATCTGACTAAACATCTGCAGAATGTCGCATTTATACCTGTGCCTTTTTCTTTAGTTCTTTCTCTGCAATCTTCACACATGGTAGCCTTGCCATGAATTAAGTTATAAGTTGCTCCTTTTCGGTTCTTACTTACAGTTCCTTTTCTGCTATTTATTATATAATTTCTTATTAATTCCATCATTTCATATGTTCTGTTGTGTCCTTTGATTAGGCTACAAAGAGGAACTTGACATGTTATATGGATTTTTTAGCATTACTGATGCTGGCTATTAATATCCTTTTTTAATCATAACTTTCTACTATAGGAACAACTTAAAATTATGGGCATCTCTACACCTACTTTGATGGTACTTCAACTAAAATATTGTTGGATGTATTTTTCCTATTTTTTTCTTAGCATTTACCTTTTTCATGGTGTTGGTGTGAATTTGTGTTCATATTCAATTTTCATTAAAATCTAAGTGGTATTTGTATTTTATTCATAGAAATGAATACATCAAGGGACATTTCTTACAAATGAAAAATTAAAAAACTGTTTGAAATATATCAAAACTTAACAATTTATGAAAGATAATCATTCCCCATTTCTTCCAATGCATGGACTAATTCGTAATGTTGGTGCCCATATTGATATCTCATATATGTGTGAACTGGTAACTTGTATATATGTGAATCCAAGAATGTACCTTTAATTGGAATAGACTCTTTAGCATAAGGCTATTACATTCTCCATATCAACAAATTGTTTTGTTTAGGAAGCACACTCTAATATGTGCCTTCCATAATTCTTTTGAGTAGAAATAATTAAGTTTTGCAAATTTAAGGCAGTGTGGATATGGTTGAACCTTTATTATTTCATATTGAAAAGGATTGGTTGCTAGTGTCATAGTTTATTTTGTAGTGTTACTGCTCATTGTCCGTCTATTAGCATGTCGTGGTTTGTATTTCTGTTTATTTAATAACATTTCAGTGAATATTAGTAACATTTTTAATCTCACTTGCAGTTAACTTCACTAATATTGGTACAGGGCCTTAAAGAACTTTCCAAATCGTTACCGAAAGTAAACAACAACAGATTTATTACAGATGCCATTACACAAGATGGTATTGATTAATTGAATGAGCCACCTAAGTCCCCTCCTGAGGTATTGTTCCTTCAGTTTCAGAATTCTTTCCTAAGTTTTATACTCCCCATCCCTCCATTCTCCTTTTTATCATCATTTTTGCCTTATCAAATTTTTTCCTTAAGCCGATGGTCTATCAAAAATAACCTCTCTACCTTTGAGGGTTGGGGTAAGGTCTGTGTGAACTCTGCCCTCCCCAAACCCTAGTTTATGGGAGTAAACTTGGTATTTTTTTCAGGTCACATTTTCTTTTCAAATCTAGTAATTTTTCTTTTCTGGTTTATTTCCCCATCCTTGTTACTTAATTATAGTTATTTTCTTCTGAAATGCAGGTAAGGTAGTTTTTAAAGGAAACATTAGGTGGATTTTTTTGTGTTATATACAACATCATAGTTAGTTCAACTCGCAAATCAGCAAGGATATGAATAATAATGTATATTGTGATCGAAGAGTTCACAAAGCCCAGATTAAGTATGGAGTCAGTCTATTTCTCAAAGGGAAAATGATGAAAATTTGCATGTACTATTATTTTTGAGTTATTTTATCTAACATAGTGTTTTGAGACAATCTAAATAGAATAATGATGTATAATATGACTAGTGGATGTATAAGATTATAATTGTAATTTTCAATCAAAATTTATAGTAAATATTAATCGTATAAACTAGATAAGAATGTTGTGTTTTAAACATGTGGTCATTGGGAGAAGGGATATCTATTGTGACTTATTTAGATGTGTATGTGCAAATTAGAAAAGGCAATACTTTATAAATGTTGCTTTAGAGAAGGCATCAATGGATATATTTCAAAAGTGTGGCCTCAAGAAAGTAAAGACCACGTTTTTTAAGTGTTGTTATAGAGGTTCTACAAAAGGCTACGCTTGTGAAGCATTCCCAATAGTAAAACAAAGGCAATATTTTTTAAGTGTTGTTATAGAAGTGCTACAAAAGGCTATGCTTGTGAAGCGTGCCCAATAGAAAAATAAAGGCAACACTTGTAAGTGCAGCTTTATCAAATAAAAGTGTTGCCAATGACAAGGTGCAAAGAGTGGCCTTTATACCTTAATGGCCACGATTTTTAAATGTAGCTGATATGGCAACACTTGAAAAGTGTGGCCTTTGATCAAAGGTTATGCCTCTTCAAGCCACCCCCCCCCCCCAAAAAAAAGTGTTTCCTAAAGTTCGAAAGTGTACCTTTGATGAGAGGCCACGCTTTTTGCTATTTTAGGCCACACTTTACAAGAGTGGCAATAAGACTAAACTGTTGTAGTGACTCATTCATCTAGGGTCAACTCCCTAGGTTCGAATGGAAGGAAGATATGATTGAATATGTTAGAGGGAAGAGGCCATATCCACACGACAAGGACTATATAAATGCAAAGAGAATTACGGAAGTCATAAACGTGGACATAAAATACCTTTTAGCTCTAGATATACTACTCGAGGAGAGAATGATGAAGGTTTATGACTACAACTTACCTATCTTCGATGAGGCTGGTTTTTTTAACCAAGATATAGCCACTTTTGGACTTGTTCCCCAACTTGTTGAGGCAGATTAAAGTGATGAATTATTTACCAGCAAAAGTGTTGAATGAAAAATGGAATTTTGAAGGTCGAAACAAGGACATAGACCTTCCAAAGAATCAAATCGGTGCCACATGTGGGTTGTACGCGCTTGCACACATCGAATGTTTGCTAACCGGCATAGAAATAACCAACCCAAAAACCTTTCTATGTGGCAAGGATGAAAGAGGTTTGGTGTTGCGCCCAACCACACATGTAAGTGTAGGTGGTCTCACCAATAATACAATGGCCTTAAATAAAGACGAATATCGATCCCTCAAAGACTTGTATTAAACAACTATCAAATTTTAGTTCACAATTGAGATTAAATTGACCCAATCAAAACCAAAAGAGTTTTGACAGTTTATAAACTAAAAGTAAACTAAAACAAAGCAGAAAAGGAAAGACTTTGGATGATGAATGAATGAAAGCCCGGGGTTAAAGCACTACAAAAAATCATGCTATGCTATTGAACTTCATTTTTTAGATTACTTATCTTTGTTGTTGATTCATGGGGTTGATATTATGATCAAGGTCTCTCGAGACTCTAATCACTTATCTAACTTAGACCCGCAACTACATCGCTGATCAGGGATGTGAGAACTAAGCTAAACGCATTTATATTTCATCCCGTAGTGAACCAAGTAAGGATTCTAGGTATATATCTATCTTAGTCACTAATTTAAATTCCTTATTTTATAAAAGAATAAGAACCTTACTCTACCTGTCCCCACATTTTATCTTCTAATTCCCCCCTCGAGATCACAAAGTCGGCAATTGATATATTCTAAGGGTATAGAATCCTTAAAATAGTGATAAAAAGGATACACTAACAACCAAATATGATAATAAATCCAAACAAACTCAATTCAAAGCAAGAGTAAACATGTTCTTGGCCTTAACCTCGGAAAGGGGGCATTTAGCCACTAATAGACATAATCGTAATTCAAATTAATGAATACATGCTATAATCCATTAAAAAGATAAAGTAAATAGAAGCAAACCCTAAAATAAGTTTTGATCATACGCTCTCCAAATCTCCAAGATGTCCAAAAGTTTCAAACAAATTATGTAAGTGTCCTATTTATAAGAAGATGTTATTGTCGTGTGTGGACTAAGCCTTGCGGGGCGTTGGTTGCTGCCTAGGGACTAAGACTCATGATGAATTGATTATTACCCTGAAATGAATGGCATGTCGTTCTGGTTAATTCATGGGAGAAATTGGCACATCTCCCCTCAATCGCGGAGGCTGACTGTAACTCCTCCATTTCAATGTTTAAAATGTTAATGCACTTGTCCGTCCATCCCAAGCTCATAGTGTTGTTTCCACTTTATTTTTAGCTTGTGCATCATAAATATATCATTAAAATCAACAAAATAATCCTCATACATCATCAAAAATCCTGTAATAGAGCTCGAAACAACACAACATCAATGACAACAAACTAGAAACTCAAGCTAAGAACTAAAGTCGTCCTTTAAATCTTTAACTTATTGTTTTGACTCTTGGATTATTTCAATTACACTTTGAACAATATAAACAAGTTTTTACATACTTAAATACACAATAAAATCATTAGTAACTCATTCAAAAGATTATAATCCACCACGATAGAAAAGACATACACCTAGCTCAAGCTAGTAACACTCGTTTTCTCGGTTGAATTCTAAGTGATCAATTTGAATCCAAACTTGTTTGAAAACACCTTTAAACATTGTAATCACATACTTAAACACTTATATGATTATTAATATCATTATTAACACATTAAACACACATGTTATCCTCAAAACAAGGCTAAATAAGGTAGGATAACAACACTAAAATTCATAAAACCACCTCAGATCATCACCCCACAGTTAAAGCTTTGTTCGTCCTCGAACAACTATTTACTCTAAGCATCATAAGCTGAGGTGACTCCACACTTATACTATAATCAAGACACTCAAGATAGTACTACAATGACTATACAAAATGCAAGTTTCTGTACTAAGCACAAGAATATTACTTCAAGACATCCTAGCCTCAAGAATTGACTCACCACTGGGCAAACTCACACATATTGGTAAATCAAAGGCATCATACAATTCACCCTAATATCATCAAACATGTGCCTTTACAACAAGAGAGTTACCCATAAACACTCACATAAATGCAATTCATAACAAAATGGGTACAAGTATCAAATTACGCTCACTCTCACAAGAAATTTACAAGTTACACTAGATGAACCATAGTCTTGCCCTTAGTGTAGTACTCCATTAATATCATAATATTGAAGCTTAGGATCAAATAGGTCTTTAAGGGTTATAATGTAGGCTAAGGGGCGGGTAGGAACTATTCTGGCCAGTAATAGTGACTATCTTCCCTAAGCACTTTAATACATCACATTATACAATCAACTCACCTTCAACAACCAAATTACACCACTTTTGTCTACCTCATTCATTTGTTTTCACTCCTATCTAATTAAGCTTAATTACATACACTATGCTGGGAGTGTTTTCTATTCACAACTTCTTCAATTTGAACATTTTTTTCTTTTCATTGCTCAACTCCCCACTACAACACATATCAATTTTTTGCACACCAATAACTATTACTTAGGGGCTTCAATTTCACCTTTTTCCTCCTTGAATTTTCAACTCCTTAACTTAATTAATTTTACACTAAAGTGCTTAGGAGCTCTGGATCAAATTATGGTCCATCAAAGAATGAGATTAGGATACATGTGAGGCTTGCCAAAGAAAATAAGCTAAAGGCTCAATGGGGTTCACTGGGATTATGCACAAGGGTTGGTAAAAGAGGGTATAAACATGGCTATCAAAGATATGCCTATATCATCTTCTAAACCCACACTATTTATTTCATTTTACATATACTCCAGGTAAGTTCTAGCATCAAATGCAACAAGGAATATACAAATAACCTAAAATCACACATGGCACATGCTCAACTAAGTAGGATCATCATAGACTCTTAACCAAATAATAGCATGAATTCCAATTAAGCCAACAAGTACAAGAGTCATAATCATGAGCCTAGGAGTCTCAAAAGTAGTAATTCACATAATCAACATGTTTTTGATAATCAAAACACTTGCATCATTTAATCAAATATAGCACCAAAAAGAATATTCCATTTATTTCTAACACAAAATTTTTAAAATTACCCTGAATATGGGAACATCCCCCCCATACCACTCTTAAAAATCTACTTTCTTCCCAAAGTATACTTAAAAGTAGAGATAAAAATACTCCCTGAGGCCTCTAGGCCTAGCTAGTAGCATCTTTACACATCAAGGGGTCCCGAGCACCCCACACTCAGTCTTCCCATCCTCCTTAGCTAAGGTTTTCGGTACTCAGACTTTCCATTAATTTGTAACTCGACAAAAACAAAAACTAGTGAAGTAAAAACAAAAAATTATTGAAAATAAAACATACCTAAACTTGGGTTGCCTCCCAAGCAGCGCTTGATTTAGTGTCGTAGCATGACCCAATCTTTGATTTATCAGTGTTCCTTCATCGTCTTCCTCATACTCAAATGCCATCATCTTATTTGTTTCTGACCTCTTGAGTGTGAACTATCAAAGTCAACAAATTTCTCAAATTTAGCCTTTTCAGACTCATCAATCTGTATTTTTTTAGGCTGAGGTATTGGAGGCTTGGGTTACTCAATGAGGAAGTCTGAAGAGGTCTTTTATGGAATAAACTCTATCACCCCACAGTTCTCCCCTTCGATCACTATAATTATGCACAAATCCTTATAGTGGGATAAAATATTGAGGGGTTTGTACACTTTTAAATCAGTCTTTTTATTGTCCAACCTCATTATGAGCGTTCTCTCTCTCACATCTATTAATGCTCCTCCTATCACCAAAAATGGATGCCCTAAAATGACTAACACTCTTTCATCTGCCTAATATTCTAAAATAATGAAGTCAGCAGGAATAATAAACTTACCAACCTTGATGAAAACATCCTTTATGATTTCTTAAGGACGGTCTAGGATTTGATTTTCCAATTTAAGTATCACAATACTTGGTCTCGGCTTTCCCAGCCCCAACTTATTGAACAAAGATAGGGGATTCAAGTTGATACCCTTCCCCAAATCACTTAGTGTATGGACCACTTCACTGTTGCCAATTTGAATAGAAAGGGTAAATCTCCCTAGATCTTTAAGCTTTTGAGGTATCTTTTGAAGCACCACAAAGCTTCACTCTTCAGTGAGTGCCACTGTCTCGATATTTTATAGCCTGACTTTGTTAGTGACCAATTCCTTCAAGTACTTAGTGTACTTGGGTATTCCCTGCAAAACATCTAAAAGAGGGAATTTAATGTGAAGCTCTCTTAATGTGTCAAAGAACTTATTAAAGCATGCATCCTCCTTTGCTTTTATATACCTCTGTGGGAAGGGTAGTGGCGATCTTTCCTTCACCTGTTTAGCAAATTTTATTTTTGAGTACGCAGACTTCCTTGAGGTTTTAGAAACTTTATTATCTACCTGTTTATGAGCCAGCTCCATATCTACCTCCATAGTTTTCTGTGGTGGTCCTTCATTAAGATCTTTACCACTTCTTAAAGTAATTTCCATAACTTATTTAAGATTTTTAGTATCACTTTGGTTAACTACCTTGAGATTTGGCATTTCATGCCTACACAATCTGACCTATCCGTATCTCCAACTTCTTTGTGACCATCTGTTAGCTCTTAATATTTGTGGCCAACTGTGCTTGAGTATCCATAATTTTCTTTAACATCTCTTTGATATTGTTACTTTGGGACGTGGCCTGGTTGCCTTGAACCTGTTGTTGCTGAAACTGCTAGTGTGGGTTATTCTAAGATGGAATTGGTGGCTGAGTCTGCCACTTTTGATTGCAGGTTTCCTATAATTCAGCCTTTGAGCATTACCCACAAACATCATAGAATCAGGATTTATAGCACACATAGTTGCAGAATGACGACTATTACCCTAAATCTTACACCAAGTTATTATCTGATAAATTACATTAATTATTATTACTGGTTATGTAACCCCTAGCTTCATACTGCTAAGATGAATGGTTATCTAATTTTGTGGTGTAGCAACCAGAGCAGATAATGCAGTAAACTGGTCCACCTACAATACACTTGCAACCTTTTCTGTAGCATTTCTTGAGTCAGAATGCCACTTAGGATTCCTTTGTGTAATCCAATTCAACAAAGTGTAAGCTCATTATACGTCAACTCCAAAGCTTGACCACCTGCAGCTGAATCTAGCAAAATTTTTATGTTATGGTCAAGTGTCTCAATAAAAGTATAAGCTAATACCTTCTTAGATTGATGATGATATGGACAGTCCTAAATTAGAGCTTTAAACCTCTCCCATACATGATATAAGTTCTTATCTAACTTTTGTTTATAGAACACAATCTCACAACGCAGTCTCATAGTCTTGCCAGATGGAAAAAATTGGATGAGAAATTTCCTGGCTAATTCATCTCAGGTTATGATTAAACTTTTTGACTCAACATTCAACCACTTCTTTGCTTCCCCAATAGTGAAAAGGGGAATAGTGTTAGCCTAACATAATCCGTTAATACACCCGTAGGGATGAATGTGTCACTGATCTCAAGAAAGTTCCACAGATGGACATATGGATCTTTATATGAAACCTCCATCAACTGTCCACTTCTGATCAAAAGATGCACCATGTTCTATTTTAGCTCAAAGTTACCTACAGCAACCGATTTCTAAAAAGAGGACGTCAAATATGTCAGAAGTGGGATTGCTACTTCAAACTGTCCTGCGGGATGGTTGATCTTCAGCCATGAGAGTAGGATTGTCTTGTTTCTCTGAAATTTGTGAATTACGGGGTAGAAAGACTGCTTCTTTCATTAAATAATGAAACTGTTGCTTGATTTTGGGGCTTGGTTCAACCAATTCCCTATCCCTTTTCAGATTCTTTGCTAGTAAACCTATTTTCTGCAAATTTAATACCAAGACCAAGTATAAAGAACCAAAGAAATCTAAGTAGTGTAATACCCCAAAAATCCAAACCAATTTTAGGACAATGTTTCAAGCTCATACAAAGTAAATTATAGTTCTTCAGTAGATTCATGAGTGAGTTTGATGCATATTAAGGCCTCAAATAACTCCCAACTATTAGATGAATAAAATTATTCATATCGATTGAGTTTTTGAGAAGGATATTGCAATAGTCAATTTTAAATGAGCTTACCTTTTATTGTACTAAGAATTTTCCATCTCAAGACCTATCAAAATGATAGAAAATTGAACTAGCTTTCCAACAATACCATATTTGCCTTAATCCGATACAGGAGTGATATGGCACTTTTAGTGAAAGACAGTAGCCCAATATATTATTATATTATTCAGTGCTTACAGCAGGTACCAGCTCATGGGTTAGCTTGTGGTCTCTCAGAACTATAAGCACCGTGTGGCGCCCAATATGTAGTCTCATGGCATCACAAACTTGGTATTAGAGCTCTGAAAGCCACATTAATTAAAGTATTATGCAAGAGTGTGAAGCGCTCCACACTTATGGACAAGAGGCTACGAGGCATTTTAAGAAAAGTTTCCTTTCTTTCAGTATTCATGTCGTGCCACTGAGCATGAGCTCATGTTAAATTCTCTGTCTAATCTATTCTCCCTTCTATTTATAGAACATGCCTCCCAAAAAGACAAACAGAAGAAAAAATGTGAACTAGCCAGCACCTCCGTCCATTCAGAAAGATCCTTTGAATGATTATGTTTCTCATGCAGAGTTCAGAGCTGCATTCACTACTCTATCTCACTCTATAGCAGCCTAAAATATTCAGTCATCTGCTATTTTGGCCAACCTAGTGGCCAATACTATTGCAGTTAAGATTTTGGGACTTTACCCGTATGAATCCTCTTCTATTTTTGGGATCTAAATCTGAAGAGGGTACACAGAAATTCTTAGACATGGTCCAAGAGGTAACAAATATTATGGGGGTCACTTCTAGTGAGACTGCTGAATTGGTTGCTTATCAGCTGCAAGATGTAGCCCATACCTAGTTTAAGCAGTAGAAAGGGGATAGAGGTGTAGGCACAGAGCCTATAAAATGGGAGGAGTTTGCCACAACGTTGTTAGATAGATTCTTCCAATTAGTGCAGAGGGAAGCAAAAGTGTTATAGTTTATCAACTTGAGGTAGGGAAACATGGGTGTGAAGGAGTATTCCCTTAAGTTTACTCAGCTAGCTAGGTATGCTCCTCATGTGGTGGCTAATAACAGGTCTAGGATAAGCCAGTTCACATCAGGGGTATATGATAATGTGGTCAAGAAGTGTAGGACTGTGATTTTAATTAAATAGATGGACATATCTAGGCTTATGGTCCATGCTCAAAATATTGAGGAGCAGAAGCTTAATGAAAAGGAGAGAAAGAACAAGAGGGCTAGAACAGGTAGCTTTAATTTATTCAACCAAAGTCAGAAGGTGGTAACCATCCTTAGTTCTATTAGAAATCTTTAGCTCCTGTCCCATCTTCAGCCAATGCCCCTTAGCCAAGGTTCAGAAATGAGAATCGAGATAGGGCGCCAAGCTCTAAGTCCCAAGATAGTGTAAATAGTGGTCATACAAATCCTTGGTTCCAAAAATATGGTAGAAACCATCAGGGTGAGAGTAGAACTGATAGTGATGTATGCTTTGGGCGTTGAAATCTAGGCCATCAATTCAGGGAGTGTCGAGTAGTTTCTCTAAAACTAAGGGATTTGCTCCAATAGAGACAGTCCCATCAGTCATCAATTCTAGCCGGTCGCCCAACTCAGTAGGGTGCCACATCTAGTGCTACTAGTGGTCAATGTTAGAATAGGATCTATGCACATCAGTCCCGACAAGATCAAAAAAGTTCTCCTGATGTGGTTACTGGTATGTTACAAGTATTTTATTTATATGTTTATGCTTTACTAGACCCTGTAGCTTTCCTTTCTTTTGTAAATGCTTATATAGCCATCAACTTTAGAGTCAGTCCCTAGATCTTAGTCGAGTCTTTCTCAGTGTCTAACCCCGTGGGTATGTCTATCGTAGCCCGATAGGTATACAGGAACTTCCCGGTTACAGTGTCTCAGAAAGTTACTTCAGTTGATCTTGTGTATTTAGAGATGAATAATTTTGATGTCATTCTTGGAATGGATTGGCTCCACTCATGCTATGCTTTAGTTGATTGTAGAAATAGAGTAGTTCATTTTCAGTTTCCAAATGAACTAGTCCTAGAATAGAGGGGTAGTACTACAACGCTTAAGGGTCAGCTTGTTTTGTACCTTAGAGCAAGGAAAATGATATCAAAGGGGTGTATTTATCATCTTGGTCGAGTCAAGGACTCTAATTCTGAGAGCCCAAATCTTGAGTCAGTTTTAGTAGTACGGGAATTTCTAGATGTGTTCCCTAAAGATTTTCCCAGAGTTTCTCCCCAAAGGGAATTGACTTTGGAATAGACCTTCTCCCAGATACCCAGCCTATCTCTATTCTGCCATACATAATGGCTCCAGCCGAACTCAAAAAGTTAAAAGAATAGTTAAAAGATCTTCTAGATAAGGGATTCATCAGACCCAGCATTTACCTGAGGGGCATACTAGTCCTGTTCATACGTAAGAAATATGGTTCTCTTAGAATGTATATCAACTGCCATCTATTAAACAAAGTCACAATCAAGAACAAATACCTATTTCCTAGAGTTGATGACTTGTTCAACCAAATTTAGGGTGCCAGTTATTTTTCTAATATAGACCTCAGATCCAGCTACCATCAGCTTTGAGTCAGAGAATGTGACATTTTAAAAATAGTTTTCAGAACTCAATATGGTCACTTAGAGTTTCTAGTCATATCCTTTGGTCTCACAAATTCCCTAATAGCCATTATGGACTTGATGAACCAAGTGTTCAAGCAGTAAGTATTCCAAACATTTAGAGCCCATCAGTTGTTCGCTAAATTCAGTAAGTGCAAATTTTGGCTAAGATAAGTAGGTTTCCTTGGCCATATTATTTTCGGTGATGGCATTAGAGTTGATCCTTAAAAGACTGAAATGATAAGAAATTAACCTAGACCCATTTCTCCATCAGCTATTAGGAAGTTCTTGGGTTTGGCTCGTTATTACGGGTGGTTTATGGAAGGATTTTCTTCTATTGCATCCCCCATGTCCCAATTAACTCAAAAGAAAGTTAAGTTTCAGTGGTCAGATTTTTGTGAGAAGAGTTTTTAGGAGTGAAAGACTTGACTCACCACAGCCCCAATTTTAACGTTGCCAGATGGTTCAGATGGGTTTGTTGTGTACTGTGATGCTTCCAGGGTTAGTTTGGGGTGTGTTTTGATACAGAAGGGTAAGGTTGTGGTCTATGCCTCTAGACAACTTAAGCCTCGTGAAAAGAATTACCCTACCCATGATCTTGAGCTAGTAGTTGTTGTGTTTGCCTTTAAGATTTAGAGGCACTATCTAGAAGGGGTGCATGTTGATGTGTTCACAGACCATAAAATCTTGTAGTAAGTATTCTCGCAGAAAGATTTGAACCTCCACCATAGAAGGTGGTTAGAATTGTTGAAAGATTATGATATGTGTATTTTGTACCACCCAGGCAAGGCCATGTAGTGGCAGATGCCCTAAGTAGATAGTTTATGGGTAGTGTTGCTCATGTTGAAGATGACAAGAAAAAGTTAGTTCAAAAAGTTCATCATCTTGCCAGGCTAGGGGTTCGCTTAGTTGATTCAGCTGAGGGTAGCGTTTGGGTTCAGAATAGTCCAGAATCTTCTTTGGTTGCCAAAATGAAAAAAAAAAGGATAGGGATCCTAGTGTGGTGAAGTTGAAGTAGTCAGTCAGAGATCAAAAAGTAGAGGTTTTCTCCCAAGGAGGAGATGGTGTGTTGCTTGCCAGGGTATACTCTGTGTGTTGTGTGTTGATTAGTTGAGACAGCAAATTCTTGCAGAAGTGCATGGTACACATTACTCGATTCATCTAGGGGCCACAAAAATGTATCGTGATCTGTGGAAAATCTATTCGGTGGAGTAGGATGAAGAGAGATATTGCAAAGTTTGTAGCTAAGTGCTCCACTTTTCAGTAGGTTAAGATTGAACATCAGAAGCCTAGTAGGTCTATGCAGGAGTTTAGCATTCCTATTTGGAAGTGGGAGAAAGTGAACATGGATTTTGTGATAGGTTTGCTTCATACTCATCCACAGTATAATTTGATTTGGGTCATTGTGGATAGGATGACCAAATCAGCACATTTCTTACCAGTCCATACTTCTTATTCAGCCGATAACTATGCCAAGCTCTATATTAGAGAGTTGGTTAGGTTGCACAGTGTTCTATTGTCTATCATTTCAGATAGAGGTACTCAGTTTACCTCTTACTTTTGGAAAGCTTTTCATAAGGGTCTTGGTACCCAAGTGTACCTTATTACAGGCTTTTACCCTTAGACAGATGGTCAGGTAGAAAGGACCATTCAAACCTTTGAGGATATGTTGAGAGCATATGTAGTTGACTTTAAGGGCAGTTGGGGTGACCACTTGCCTTAGATTGAATTCGCGTATAATAATAGTTATCATTCTAGTATTCAGATGGCTCTATTTGAGGCTCTATATGGAAGGAGATGTAGATCTACGATTGGTTGGTTTGAGATAGGTGAAACCTCTTTGACAGGGCCTGATTTAGTATTTGATGCTTTGGAAAAAGTTCAGCTAATTCGGGAAAGGTTTAAAGCAGCCCAAAGCCGACAAAAATCTTATGCAGATGTAAGGAGAAAGGATCTTGAGTTTGAGATTAAAGATTTTGTATATCTAAAAATCTCTCCCATAAAGGGGGTAAAAAGGTTTGGTACAAAGGGGAAGCTTAGTCCCCGCTATGTTGGCCCTTACAGAATTTTGAGCCATTTCAGAAGGGTGGCTTATGAGCTTGAGTTTCCTATAAACTTAGCATCAGTGCACCCAGTATTCCATATCTCTTTGTTGAAGAAGTGTATTGGTGACCCAGCTGTAGTTGTTCCCTCAGAAAGCATGGATGTTCAGAACAATCTTTCTTACGAAGAAATTCCAATCGAGATCCTTGATTGACAAACCCGTAGACTAAGGAACAAAGAAGTTCCCCTAGTCAAGGTTCTTTGGCAGAATCAGTCCGTTGAGGGAGCCACTTGGGAAGCAGAAGCAGATATGCGGACCAAGTACCCTCATCTTTTCTTCGCAAACTCAGATTCAGCTTAAGGTAACAATCTTCTTAGAATTTCTCTTTACCATGCTCAGTTTCAGCTACATATCATTCTTTTGTCAATCATGCATTCACAGAATTAGTTCAGTCATGTGTCATGTTTTAGACTCAATCATGTAATCACATTTTCATCATGTAACCTAAATTCATCAATGCTTTTAGCTTAACCAATCTCATTCGAGGATGAATGTTCCCAAGAGAGAGATATTATAATACCCCAAAAATCCAAAACAATGTTATGACTATGTTTCAAGCTCATACAAAGTAAATTATAGTTATTTGGTAGATTCATGTGTGAGTTTGATGCATATTAAGGCCTCAAATAACTCCTAGCTATTAGACGAATCAAATTATTCCTTACCGATTAAGTTTTTAAGAAGGATGTTGCAATAGTCAATTTCAAACTAGCTTACCTTTTATTCTACTGAGAATTTTCCAGCTTAAGACCTATCAAATGATAGGAAATTAGACTAGCTTTCTAACTATGTCAATTTTGCATTAATCCGATACACAGGTGAAAAGTTATGTTATGACACTTTTAGTGAAAGATAGTAGCCCAAAACGATAAGGCTACATCGCGGTGATGGACAAAATCATGTTCGTCCTTTTCCAGTGGATCACCGCTATAACACCACGTTGTGCTAAGGGTCAAATTTACGTTCAGTGGGGCACCGCGATGGCGACGCGTCCTGTCAAGTTGCCAAATCGGGAATGTCCGTTTCTAGTGGAACAACCCAATAGCACCACATCATGCCGTTAGGTAAAATGGGGATTGTCATTTTCCCCAGTGATGCAACACGATTGCACCACGTTGTGACAATTGCCGAAATCGGGATTTCCAATCCAGTTCTGAGATAAATTTCCCAAGGGCATTTAAGTTCTTTCCCTTCACCTTATTCAGTTCAAACACGGGATTTAAGTCCTAAGAGAGCATTATTTGTTAATTATTTCACAATCCTCTAAAAATTAAAGTATCCATTTCAAGAACAAACCCTAGCCTTCAAGATTCAAGATCAATTCTCAAGAAAAACCCCAAGAACTCTCATGAATTCATCAACCCAGGTATGTTAAATGTTCATACATGGGTCTCTTTCACCCATGGAGTCCAAGAATCTAATTTCAAAGTTCAAGTTATGATTTTTACAAGTTATTTTGATTTTAATTGTGATTTTAACCATGAATCCCCATGAATCTTGATTCTATACCATGTTTACATGAAATTGTAGTTGTTATTAAACCCCACACATTTGAATAATGTTATTTGTTGATTTAAACCATAATTAGTGATGTTGATATTGAAATCATGCTATTACTACAAGCTTTAAATATTCACATGCTTAGCTTACACTATGCATATCAAGTGTTTGATGAAATGTATAAACACCACAAACCCTAGCTAAACGCCGACCAATATAGCAGGACTATCCCACCAAATGAAAATACTAAACAAAACAAGGAGGATCATAGTGAAGATAGTCAGAAGGGGAGCAGTAGTACTAAATATGCGGATTTATTAAAGACAAAGGGTGTAGACTACAATAGCATTAGGGTTATACTTAAACTAGTAGTAATGTTGTATGGAGAGCCTATGATAACATGGAAGTCCTCTGAAGTACGTAACCTAATCATGCCGGAGAAACTATAATATGCTATTATCAAAAAATTCTCATATGGTAAATCTCACGTAGATGTACTGAGAGAGAGTATTCCAGCTCAATGTAGTATTAAAGGCCATTGTGCATTTGGATTTTTTAACGCAAGATATGTATTAATAAGGCTAGATGTATTGGAGGATTACGTTCAGCTATTACCTTCAATAACTTTCTATATTAAATCGAATTACATATATTGGTAGATGAGGACTTAAACTGAGATCAATGGTTTGAACCTGACATAGAAATAACTATTGGAGAAGCTTGGATCTGTATGTCGTATTTACCTCCAAATTTCTTTGCTAGAGATGTAATTTTTTGAATTGCACTTGTAGTAGGAAATCCATTGACAGTTGACATAGATACCAAGAAGCAAACAATACCTAGCTGTGCATGAGTAAAGGTGGAGGTGGATTTAATTGCAAAACTTCCACAAAGGATATCAATTAATGAAGAGAATGATAGCATAGGGGAAATCAAATAAAAATGTGTTCAAATTCAGTATGATTACATGCCTAAGTACTATAATAATTATTGTTTACAGGGTCATGATGAAACTGGTTGCTGGAACATTTATTCAAAACTATTTACAAAGGTCAAGGAGGAGAGCAAAGATGCAGTAACAACCACAGATGATAAGGAGCAGAATAAACAAAGGAAGCTTTATCAAGAGAAGGACAATGAAATAAAAGGGAACAAAAATAGTCAATAATAGCTAACAAGAAGGAATAAATACAGGAGGGATAGATATGGGCATATACTGGGAAAAGTATAAGAGAATAATGACAAGGAAGTGGAGGTGTCCAATTATTTTGATGCATTACAGAAGGTAGATGAGGGTGATAAAAAAGAAGCAGTGATAGTTAATCATGATAAACAAGGGGATAAGGATAAATTAACCACAAAAGAGTGTGTAAACAAAACTTTTGGCACTACAGCAGAAGCAACACAGACAAAGGAGCAGAAAAGATACTAATAGCACTGGAGCCAGGAAAAACCATGGAACAAAAGGAGGATAGTATTAAAGAGAAGATACCACAAAGTAATAGTAATCAGAATATAACAAATGATGAGAAAAAGTAGAGGCTAAGAAAAGAGTTCATATAGAAGACAGATGACGATATGCAAATGCAAGTATATGATGAAAAAACTAATGAGTTGATGGTGTTAGAAGGTATAACACCCATAGAAATGCAAGTAGAAACCTACTAGAGTGAAGCAATAAGACAAAGAAAGACCTTGATGAGAATGATCTGAAAGAAAATATCAATCAGGTGGCAAAAGCAGCAGATCTGTCACCTAAACAAATTGAGGCATTGAAGGAGAAACAAGGAAGAAGAAGGAAGAAGAAAAAGAATGCTAATACCAATTTAGCACTATCCATATCACCCACAATGCATACAAGGAGCCAAATAGCTAAATCCAAGATAAAATAAAATCATTGATTTGGAACATAAGGCCAGTTAATACACAACAAGCCTTTACTAGACTAATAACAATGCAAAGAAGATATCAGTTTTACTACATTGATCTTATGGAACCTTTTCAAGATGGTCAGCATATAGAGGAGTACAGAAGGCTATTGGGAATGAAACATATTGTACTAAATGTATCTAGAAAGATTTGGGCCTTTATGGAAGAGAATGTGGAGTTTAGTAGTGTCAAAGACGAGGAGCAGAAATTATCAGTGAACTTGCCAATCAAAATTCAGGTATTTCATTGATGGTTACTTTTGTGTATGCAAAATGTAATGCAAATGAAAGGCTGATACTGTGGGATTCCCTAGCTGATTTATTAGACACATATCAAGTTCTATGGCTAATAGGAGGTGACTTTAATGTAATAAGGAGGAAGGAGGAAAAGTTGGGGGGTCTACCTATTACATTTAATGAAACATAGGATTTTAATTAGATTATCAATTTATGTAATATAGAGGAGGTGCAGTTCAAGGGAAGTAAGTTTACATGGTGGAATGGAAGAATAGATGAGAAATATATATTCAAACAATTGGATAGAATTTCTTGTAATGACAGGCTGCAAAAAATCTTCCAAGTAATGGAAGTGGAACATCTACCCAGGAGCGGATCAGATCATTCTCTTTTACTAATTTAGTGCAGAATAGAAAGGGAGCAGATAGTTAGACCTTTTAGATTCCTAAATCTATGGCTTAAGGAGGACGCATGTATGGAGGTGATCAAATAAAATTGAAGCTTACAGATTGAAGGCAACCCATTCATAGTGTTTCAACAGAAGCTGAAAACACTATATCGGCTTTAGCTAAGTGGAGTAAAGAGCATTTTAGTAATATATTCCAGGAAATTGCTACACTGGAGGATATTATCAAGGTAAGGGAGAATCAATTTGAAGAGAATCCAAGTGGTATGAACAGAGCTAACTTGTTTAATGCTCATGCAGAGCTAAACATGCAACTTAAAAGAGAAGAAGATTATAAAGGCAGAAGGCAGGGTATGAATGGTTTAAGGATGGAGAGAGGAATACCAAATTTTTCCACACTATTGTTAAAGGGAGGAGGATCAGGATAAGGATCAACAAAATTCAAAATAATGATGGAGAATGGATGGAACACATACAATACATTGTTGAGTCTGTCGTTAACTTTTTCTAGAACCAGTTTACCAAGTAGAAGGATGCGGAAGTTTTTACTATGTTAGAGGAACTACCTAAGCTGGTAAGTAAAGATTAGAATAAAGAAATAATGAGAATACCAAATAAAGAAGAAATAAAAGAAGTTGTAATGGCGTTGAATAGAAATAGTGTAGGAGGTCCAGATGGAATAACAAGACCTTTCTATCAAGATGCATGGGAGATTACCAAGAAGGACATTCACAAAATGGTAACAACTTTCTTTTGTGGATTTTAACTTCTTAGATTTATTACTCATATAAATTTGGTGTTACTTCCAAAAATATTAGTAGTGAAAACTTTATTTTATATGAGGCTTATATCCCTTAGTAATTTTGTGAATAAGATTTTCTCAAGAATTATTCATGAAAGGATTAAGGGAGTACTACCTCAATAGATATCACCAGAACAAGTAGGATTTATTCAAGGAAGGAGTATTACTGAGAATATCCTAGTGGCTTAGGAAATTATTTTTGAAATAAGAAAGAGGGGAAAACCACCAAAAATGGTGATAAAGCTTGACATGTTAAAGGCATATGATAGGGCCGAGTGGTTATTTCTAACTAAGGTGCTGAGGAAATTTGAATTTTCAGAGGTACTGATAGACATAGTCTTTAGATTTCTGGAGAATAATTGGTACTCAGTTATTATAAATGGTTAGCCTAAAGGGTTTTTAAAATCATCAAGAGGGTTGAAGCGAGGGAATCCATTGTCACCAACATTATTCATACTAGCAGCATAGGTGTTGTCAAGGTCACTGAAGAAACTGATGTAGAATAAGGAATTCAAGTTGTTTGGGATACCAAGAGGAAGCCCTAAATTGAATCATCTTGCCTTTGTAGATGATATAATTATCTTGTGCAAAGATGAGGTGAAAAATTTTAAGCTGGTGACTGGAACTTTGGATAAATATGAAGAAGTATCTGGGCAGAAAATAAACAAAGAAAAGAGTGCAAATTATTCGCACAAAGGGGTATCCAATGGAGTAGGAGTACTAGCAGAAGTAGCTACTAGCATTTTAAGAAAAAAATTCCCCTTTACATATCTAGGGTGTCCAATTTTTTATATCAGAATGAAGAAGGATTATTATCAGCAACTGATGAACAAAATTACTAGTAAGGTGCAGACATGGAAAGGTAAACTTTTATCTTACGGAGGGAGAGCTATGCTGATCAAGCATGTCTTACAAAGTATCCCTATGCATTGTTTATCAGTTATGAACCCACCCTTGAATGTGTTGAATACTATCCAAAGAATACTAGCTCAATTTTTCTGGAGTAGTAAAATTCGTAAAAAGGAAAAGTGTTGGGTGAAATGGAAAACATCTTGTTTACTATAAGAGAAAGGTGGGTTGGGATTTAAAAGGATGGATGATATCTCTATGGATTTATTTTGTAAACTTTGGTGGATTTTAGGACTACAAAGTCCATATGGAAGGAGTGTATGTTCAACAAATACTGCAAAAAGAACACCCAAAGCTAATAATGTGGAAAACATATGCAGGTTGATCCATGTATGGAAGAAGATGCTAATGGCTAGAGACTTGGTGGAACATCTAATTGTATGAAAAGTGAGGCAAGGAAATTTTGACATCTATTTAGATAATTGGACTGGGCAAGAAGATCTTTATTCCATAATGGAGGGTTGTAGTAAGGAGCAAGGACAATATAAGCAAGAAAGGGAATTGGTAAAAGAAGGTAAATGTGATGAACAACTAATTAGAAATCTATTCATAGAGGAGATGGTAGACCATGTTATTACTAAAGTAATTCCCCTAACATATAATGAGAGTGATTGGCCCATATGGAGCATTGAACCAAAGGGATTATGTACTGTTAAATTTGCATGGCAGTACATAAGGAATAAGGAAAGCATAGACAACACCTTAAAAAGTATATGGGTGAAAGGTCTACCATTTAAAATAGGATTTTTTTATGTAGAGATTGTGAAGAAGAAGAATTCCAGTGGATGACATAGTAAAAAGGTGGGGGATGCAAGGTCCATCTAAATGTTGGTGCTATAATGAATTAGAAGTGGAGACACTTGATCATGTCTTCAGGATGTCTTTTAATTCTAACAAGACCTAGTCCTACTTTAATTCTTTTGAAGGTATACATATTCAAGACTTGACACAAAGAGGAATAATTCTTAGATGGTGGAATGCTGAGGTTAAAAAGAGAGAACAATCATACTTCTATGATTTACCCAGCATTATTTTATGGGAGCTTTGGAGAAGAAAAAATTGGAAAAAACATGACAACAAGGAAACTATAGGGTTGAGGATCATATATAAGTTACAAAGAACTTGAGGATGCTATTGAAGGTTAGAAAGCCAGCAATGGAATTTCCATCAGAGTGTCCAGATATATTCTGAGAGTTTGACAAGATGAAAATAAAAGTGAAGGCTATTACAGTTCTATGGAAGGTACCAGCTAAGGGATGGGTGAAATACAACACAGATGGATCTATTTAAAGAGAAGGAGGAGGAAGCTCATATGCATTCTATTTGAGGGATAAGAATGGATATGTCCTATTTGCTAAAGAAGAACCACATCATTATACAGACAGTATGCAGGTAGAGGCAAATGCTATTCTACATGCATCCAAGCATTGTACATAATCACAGCATAATAAGGTAATCATTTAGATGGACTCACTACTTATGCAAAAGGTATTAATAGGAGAATGACTTTGTCCATGGGACAGAGCCCACATAGTCAAACATATAAACAAATACCTGCAAAGCAAACAAGTGCAATATCAACATATTTATAGAGAGGGCAACCAATTAGCTAATCATCTTGCTAACTTAGCCATAGATACAGGGGCTTTCATGGTTACAAGTTTTCAGCGGTTAAAGAAAAGAGGAAAAGCCATTTTAAATAGTGACAAATGGCAGAGTCCATACTTAAGGATCATTCCAGCCAAATAAAAAGGGGTAGGGGGAATTCAAGATGAATAGTTTACATGCAAATTATGTACAGGTTATAGTAGCATCAAACAGAATGCATGTACTACTCCTAAGCTATTACAACCAACAAAAAGGACTCTCAGCACCATGAAAGGGCCGATCGGTCAGGTAAAACTTCATAAACCTGAGATGGAGGTTGCTAATCAAAAACTCGTAGGTCCAAGAAACTTATTTTCTTTATCCCTGCCATATCTATGGATCACAAGAAAAAAAAAGTGAAGTTAAATTAACCAGATCTAGAAATAACAAAGGAAGACAAGAGGAGGGCAACATACTCGATTATCACAGCCTATCATAGATGACAAGATCCTTGTTAGTTGCTCAAATAGCTTTACAATGTTCTATTTACTAGAGAACTCAACTGTAATACCCCATACTTCTACCTAACTTAAATTCATCTTAAAGATATTAAAAACATGCTTTAAAGATGAATGCACTTTTATATATGTGGAATTTTCAAGATTTTTACTTTTTTGTGTCAGAAATTTAATAAGCTTTCCATCGTTACTAAATTTACCTAAATTCAATAACCGGGTAAGAAATTATGATGATTTAAAGTTTTAGTCAAAAAACACCGTTATCTCAGTTAGTGGCACGTCGCACAATAAGCTAAAATGACATTTGTCAATTTCCAGTAAGACTCTGCGATTTCACTGTGTTGAGGAGGGATCCTAAATCCCAATTGTCAAAATCCAGTAAAGCTCTGCAATGACCCTGCGTTGTGACGTTGTCCAATTTCCCAGTTGTTGAATTCTAGTGACACGGCACGATAGCACCGCGTCACGCCAGGGGTCTAGGTCAGGAAATTTTTTACAAAATTTAAAAGACACGTCCAGGGTTAAATGGGATGTTTCCCATGATTTTAGTTCATCCTTAAACACGAAATTTAACCCTACATGACCTAAGGATATCATTATTCACTCTATTTTTTCCCAATTTCTTCATACACTCTCAAAGCCAAGAAATCCTAATCTTAAAAATTCAAGGGCAAGGATCAAGAATCTCTCCAAGGATCTGTACAAAGTTATATTCTAAGGTATGTCAAGTGTTGATTCATGGGTCTCTTTCACCCATGAAGCTCAAGAATCTCTTTTCAAAATTAAAGTATATGGATTTTTTTATGAATCTCATATTAGGTTTGTTTTGTTCATATTGATAATGACCAATTGAATTCTAATCCATGTTTGGTGATAAACATTATGTGGAATTAGTTATTATATGAGTAGATTCATGTGAATCTATGATTAAACCCTTGAATTGTGAAATTAGAATTGAATCATGATGTTTACTTGCTGTGAAATGTTGTCTCCATATACTATGTTCATTATGTTCTTGATGAATTGCCTATGAGAACTAATAAGAGAAGAAACCATGTCATGATTAGTTTATGTGCAAGTGTTTGATAAATTATCCATGAGAATGGGTTAATGCCACTATATAGTATGCAACTATGTATTCCCCATTCATGTATAAGTGTTATACCCCAAGTGTTTGTTGAAATGTCTTAATGAATGAATTATGAGTATATAGCCATTGTTAGGCTTTTAGATTTGTGTCATGATTCATATATTATGCTATCGAGTCCTGGGGATATCTATTAACCGACAATTTAGCTGTCTTCCTAGAGCCTATGTCATGTTTTCACTATATCCTCAGTCAAGCCATGTTCAGTAGAATTCAGTCAATTATGTGACTTAGAAAAACTCAGTAAACTCAGTAATCCCAGAATCTCAGAAAGCTCAGTACTTCAGCAATCTCAGTAGTATTTCGTCAGTCAACGAAACTTAATAAACTCAGTCCAGTTCAGTTCATTTAATCATGTTCAGTGTCTATTTAGATGGGAGTAGGATTTAGCACCGAGTGAACCCAAGGATGAGGACACAAACTGACAGTTGATGGTATGATCCTTAGAAGCAATCCTTGCATTCCAGAACTATGTAGCTAGCATAAGTTGAGACATCAACACTGACAGATGAGGGTTGATGAGGTGGATAAACATTATCAGAAAAGGGTCCCACCATTTTTTTTGGGGGACACTATCAAATGAAGGTCACCCACAGTTTGTCTTTACCAGTGGTGCGGTACCCTTCTAATTGGGGTTACAGATTAGACCTGAATCTAGCTATATTAATTTATTTAGGGCATGTCGGTTAGCTGATTACTTCCCACAGTTACAGTTTCAGACTCAGTCTCAGTAATAGAACTCAGATAGTTCTTCAGAGTTTTAGGACTGTCATATACAGTCAACTTAGAACAGTATAGAACTCAGTCAGTTCTATTAGAACTTAGACTATCAGATACAGTCCCTCAGTATCAATTATATCAGTTACTAGTGACTCATGTTATCAGTAATCAGACTCAATAGTCAGTACCATCCTGAATTCAGTCACAGTCACTTATTCATGCATGTATTCTCACATTCATGTTATTCAGTCAGTTAGCATTGTTCATGCATTTAAACCCTTTGCATTCAGCCTACCTCCCTTGCATACCAGTATATTTAAATATACTGATGCATTTGTACTATGATGTTTTATACCATAGGTTCAAAAGTACGATCTCCAGAGCATCAGTATCATTCTAGTACTCAGCAGTCAGAGTCAACAGTGAGTCCTCATCCTTCAAGCAAATGATCATTATTTATCATTTTAGTCCTGAGTTTATTTTAGTAGTTGGAGTTAGTTGGGACATGTCCCATCAACTCCTTATTCAGACAGATAAAGGTTTTTCAGACTATCATGATTAGACAGTTATTTCAGTTGTTTTAGGTATTTCATACCCCACCCAGATGTTATATTTTATCAGATATTATGTCTCAGTTTTGAATCTTCTGGCCTCTCATCCTTTATTTCCACATTTATACAGTATGTTATGAAATATTCAGGTACAGATATCAATCATGGGTTAGCTTGTGGTCCTTTGGGTTCAGAGTACCGTGTAGTATTCTGGGTACTAGATTGGGGGCATTACATCAACTATAGAAAGGGGAGCATTAGTATTTAGCTGAAATAGGAATTTAAAGTACAAATCATAAAGAGAGAGTCAACACTTACTTCTGCAAGCTAAATGCAAGAAGAATCAAAGATAAAGGACGAACAACATTGATCACCCATAGCATCAGTCGAAGAAAGTTGAAATTCGAGAATAAGAGCTGCATTTTGGAAGGAGGCGTGAAAGAGATGAATTTTAGAAAACTAGAGTATTTTTGGAAACCCTACTCATAGTATTTGTTAATAATGTTGACCCGGGTTGGGCCGGGTCACCAGAATAGTGATAGGCTGTATTTTTGTTGTATAATGGGTTGGTCCATTTTGTGATGATTATTAATAAAATACCAACTTAAACTTTTGTGATGATTATTAATAAAATACCAACTTAAACAAAAAAGTGTATTAGTACTATTTTGCTATTATTGCTATCGAGTCCTGGGGTTATGAATATCCAAAAATTTAGTTGTTTACTTAGTCTCAGTATCTTCTAAATAGATTTAGACATGTTATGACCAATATCAGTTCAGTAAGTTATCATGATTAGTTAAACTTAGAACGGTTCAATATTTTGAGTCAGTTCAGTTAGGAGTAGGATTTAGCACCGAGCAAGTGCAGAGATGGGGACTTCCCCATCATTTAGGCAGAGTCGTTAGGAGAAGTGTCTGTACTCTAGAACTATGTAGCCAGTAAGGATTTGATGAGTCACCCATCAGTTCAGGATTTACTACCTCCCAGGAGTCACCCGTCAGTATAGGCTTGACACTTTTAGTCCCTTAGGATAGTACATTAGTGGATCCACATAGCCAATGTTAGTACCTGTGGTACGATACTGACACCCTTCCAACTGGGGTCACAAGTTGGACCCCAAATTGCTCATTGGGGCATGTCAGTTTGACGATAGCTCCCACAATCTTAGTCTAGTAATCAGCTCCGTAATTTATTTTCAGTTTTGTTTGACCATAACATATAGATATCAATTATTAATATTTCAACACTTAGTATTTTAGTTTACTGATTAAATTCAGAACATGTTTTATTCTTGGTCATGCATTCTCAGTATTTATAGATTTTATGCATTCTATTCAGTATTTCATGCTATTTATTCAGTTAGTTATTACTCTTGTACATAAAACCATGCACATCAGCCTACCTCATTTAGCATACTAGTACATTCAAAGTATTGATCGCATAATCATTTCTTGTGCTATTATGTATCATATCATAGGTTCAAATGCTAAGTTCTTAGATCGCGCATAGACATACCAGATTATTAGCTGTAGCGGTGGTGAGTCCACATATTTTGATGACATGGTTTATTTATCTCAGTTATTTCATCAGTTCAGTAGTTTTCTATTTAGATGGAGTTAGTTAGGGGTTTGTCCCATCAGCTCCACAGTCAGTCAGTAAAGGCTTTTTAGACTAGTATAGACAGTCATTCAGTTTTGTTATTATTTTATTAATTTTAGACGATTGTTTCCAGCATTATTTCCAGATCTATGATCCAGTATTGATTTCAGTTGGTACAACCTTATGGATTATCAGTTGTCCTTCTGCATATGTTATTATATTATTCAGTGCTCGCAGCAGGTATCAGCTCATGGGTTAGCTTGTGGTCTCTCAGGACCGTAAGCATTGTGTGGCGCCGAAGGTGTACTCCAAGGCCGTTACAATAGTAAAACTAGAAATAAAAAAATTGCTAATTTACAATTCTCCGACAACGGCCCCAAAAAGTTGTTGCGCCCAAGCGCACCACAAGTGTACGTGGTCTCACCAAGTAATACAGTGGCCTTAAATAAAGCTGAATATCAATCTCTCAGAGACTTATGTTAAACAACTATCAAATTCTAGTTCACAATTGAGATTAAAATAATAAAATCATAACCAAAAGAATTTTGACAATTTATAAACTAAAAGTAAACTAAAACAAAGCAGAAAAGGAAAGACTTTGGACAATCAATGGATGAAATCCCAAGGTTAAAGCACTACGAACAATCATACTATCCTCTTAACTTAATTCGTTACATTAACTGTCTTGGCTATTGATTCATGGGATTGATATTTTGATCATGGTCTCTCGAGCCTCTAAATACCTATCTAACTTAGACCCACAACTATATCATTAAGTGGGGATGTTAGAACTATGATAAATAAATTTATATTTCATACCTTAGTGAACCATATAAGGCTTTTAGGTATATCTCTATCCTAGTTGCTAATTCAAATTCCTTATTTTATTAAAGAATAAGAACCTTACTCAACCTATCCCCACGTTCTATCTTCTAATTCCCTCTCTTGAGATCACAAAGTTAATAATTAATATATTTTAAGGGTCGCAAATCCTTAAAATAGTGATAAAAAAGATAAAAAAACAACCATATATGATAATCAATCCAAACAAACTAATTCAATGGAAAAGTAAACATGTTCTTGGCCTTACCCCCAGAAAGAGGGTGTTTAGCCACTAATAGACATAACCATAATCCAAATTGATGAATATATGCTATAATCCATTAAAAAGCTAATGTAAAGAGAAATAAATCCTAAAAAAAGTGTTGAGAAGCCCCTCTCCAAAGCTCCAATACGTCCAAAAATTTCAAAAAAATTGTGTAAGTGTCCTATTTATAGGAGGATGTTATTGCCGTGTGTGGAATAAGCCTAATGGCACATTGGTTGATGCCAAGAGAATAAGGCTCGGGATGCTTTGTTTATTGCCCTGAAATGAGTGGCACGTCACACTGGTTCACTCATGGGAGAGAGTGACTCATCGCCCCTCAATCCTGGAGGCTCACTGGAACTCCTCTCACTGGAACTCCTCCATTTCAACATTTAAAGTGTTAGTGCACTTTTCTGTCCATTCCAAGCTCATAGTGTTGTTTCCACTTGATTTTTCACTTGTGAATCATCAATATATCATCAAAATCAACACACCAAGCCTACTACATAATCAAAAACTATGAGTTAGAGCTCAAAATTTCACAACAACAATAACAACAAACTAGAAACTCAAGCTAAGAACTAGTGTCGTTCTTTGAATCTTTAACTTATTATTCTGACTCATGGCTTATTTCAATTACACTTTGAATACTATAAACAAGTTGATCCATAATTAAATACATAATTAAACCATTAACACCTCCTTTAAAACATTAGAATCAATCGTGATAGACTAGACAAATACCTAGCTCAAGCTAGTAACACTCGTTTTCTCAGTTGAACTCCATGTGATCAATTTGAATTCAAAATTGTTTCAAAATACCTTTAAACATTGTAATAACATACTTAAACATATATATTCTTATTCATATTATTATTAACACATTAAACACACAAGTTATCCTCAAAACAAGGCTAAATAAGCAAGGATAACAATACTAAAATTCATAAAACCACCTCAGATCTTCTGGGATTATGGGGTAATAATTAAAAGGTTAGAGCATATGTATGTAAAATGAGAAGATGTTGAGATACAAACACCATGATAATTTTTATTTCAAGTAACTTTATATGTAGTGATCAACCTATTACAATATATGACCAACCTATTGCAACAGATAGTCTATTTATTATAATGGATAGTCTATCTATCCTGATAGATAGTTAATCTATTGTAATAGGTTGATAATCTATTGCATTATTCAGATGCTTATATCTAAGTCTAGCTGTTACAACAGATAGGCCATCTATTGGAACAAATCAAAATGATAGGAAGATCTATTTGATAATTTTCAACAGATGACCTACATATTACAACATATGTCTAATCTGTTTGATAATTTCTAATAAATATGTTGTCTGTTGTAATAGATCCATTATCTGTTGCAATATTTGAATATAGCATTCTATTTGAATTAATTTAAAATCTAAGGATAAAATACAATATATAGAAAAAATAAAATAAATCGAAACCTTTGAAAATTACATAAAATAATTCAACAAATAAATGAAATGTAAAAAATTGTTATAGGTACAAATGATCTACTCAACAAATAACTCAATAATTTACGTTTTGATGCCAACAATTACTAAGGAGATTTTCTTGCTCTAATAGACTCAAGCTATAAAGATCTACTCAATATGGACAAGTTGTTCTTCATTCGGTGCTATGAAATTCAGCTTTGGTTGTCATGGTTCTTTAATATCGCTTGTATATGATTTTTGAGCTTTTGTTTCTCTATATTTCCATAATAAGTGCATATATTTTATGGATTAATCTGGCTTCGAGTCCATAAATTGGTGAAATACCCTAGGAGTAGGACCCATACAAAATTTCTTAGGCTTTGGACCTTTTCGGCTTGGTACAATTCAAGGATACCACTCATACCCATTGGATACGAGTTAGGGGATGCCTTGAGTATTCACTCATACCCTAGGTAGTTTTTTTATCTTATCTACTACCCAAGATATGACTCTTTAGGGTAAGAGTCATATAGGAACATATGAGTGGTTCAAGGCAAGTCGTGTAGAGCATGTTTGAGTGGTCTTGGGTAATCTGTCCAAGGTATGATTGGTGGGTACGAATGGAGGTGTAGCTCATACCCTTAGGTGTGAGTAGGGAGGTATTAGTCAAATATAAACATATATCTAAGGTATTGGAAGGTTTTGGGTATGAGTTGGGGTACCACTCACACCCTAGGATACATTTGGTAAGGGAGAGTCATACCCTAGGCGTGACTTGTTTTAATTTTAATTCAAGGGCACTTTGGACATTTCCTACTCTTAAAACCCTATTTCATCACATCATATAAACCTATATGGAATCCCTTAACACTTATTTAAGGATCATAACACATCAAATACTCTCTCAAACTCACTCTTGGAAGATTAGAGGCTAGGGTTTCTTATGTGTTCTTCAAAGGGGCTCAGGAGTCATGTTTCTCTTTGGAATCTTCTTGTATAAGGCATTTACTCATTACCTCATTTTTATTTCAACATAAATACATGTGTATTGTGTTTTAAACGTTGGTTTACAAATCATGAATGGTGGATTTAGAAATATTATTGAGGGTCTTAGTTCATATGGTTTGGCATTGGTTTAAACTATGTTTTTACGTGCTTTTGGTAATGATTTTCATATGTGGTTATTGGTTGGTTATGGTTTAACAAAAGGGGTCTTAAGTAATCCTAATTATGGTGGTTTTTGCATTGTTTTTTGTCTTGGTAAAGGTATGCCATCAATATGTATGATAAAATGCCTCAAAGAACCTTTTTACTCTATTATTGAACTTTCATTGGAACTCCTGCATGGTTTGGTTTGTTAATGGAATGGTCTTGGATGGTTTTGCATGGTTTAAAGGCATGTTAAACCCGATTCCCTTTCCCAGCATGGTTATATACATATATATATATGGTTGTATGAATTGTGGATGGTTTTTACTTGGATTTGTAAATCAAATTATTTTATCCTTATCCTGAGTGCATGTTAGTATTCACCCACTAACCCATCTACTGGCGGCTGTATAGCCACGCTATGCAGGAACCAGCCAATCTACTCCTATTTCTTAGTGATCAGATTTGGGTACAGTCGATGTTTGATTGAAGTGGTAAGCTTTCATTATTCGAAAGGCATCTATTTCATGTCATGATTTAATTTTTCTTGTCTTTCATAGACTTTGGCTTTAGCTATGGTTGGGGGCATTTTCCGACTAGGTACTCTTTGGTTAGTCTAGAGGCTTTGTATGGAAAATTGTGGCTTGGGTATGGTATGGATGGTTTATATTATTTATACATATATTGGCTTATCATTATGGTATTGGTTCATAGCTTCTGCATTGGTTTGGTTAGTTATTGGGTGGTTTGACTTGATTGGGTTTGTCTCAGTTATAGACTAGTCCCAGAGTCACCACATGGTTGGATACTCTATCTTGTTATATGTTTGGACTTCATCCAACTCAAGGTACACACTTGGTGGTTGGGTTGGGTAACATGGGTGGTTCTCAGTCCTAGATGGGCTTGGGATTGACCATTATGACAAGGCCCTAGTTCGAGGCATGTCATTTGGTACTTCTAATTGATCGCTCAAATACTCAGTGTAAGTGACAGTAATAAGATTTCAATCCCTGTGTTTGTAAAATTAGATAATCCATATCTTACAATTAATGTGATCTTTGTGAAATTTATGAAATGAAACTAAATCATGATACATACAGGATATCATTGGGTTATTGAGCAATTCCTTCATCATATTGTACATCAAATAGATTACCTATTTATCCCGGTATGCTTCAATCATCAACCAATCAGTACAAACCTTTTGGTCCAAAAAGTAACTTATATCTAGGTAAGTAGGCAATGTTTTGGCGAGCTTTGGTATCTCTGACGATGGTCCAGAACATCTCCTTCCTGATATCAAGTTGTAAACTCGGATGCGCCTCTTTTTTAGAACAATGACAGCCAACACCCAGTGAAATTCATCACCATAATTAATTAGGATATACACTTCGCCAACCAGATGCTAAGGTAAGCCAGCTAGAATCCTAAAACCTTTGAAGATGTTGATTAAGCATTCCTCATTTTGGAAAAATTTCGGTTTTTGTTAACAAAAGCTATCATAGGAATTATTGATGTAAACATTGTACAAATAATTGTCTGTCATGTATATGTATTGTTCTTGTGTTTGAAAATTGGCCTTCTTTCGAAAGTAGTAGAAAATGGCATTGATGTGCTACACATATTATCAAACATTTCAGATTACATGACAATAAAATTAATACACAGATACAATTACATAAAGTATTAATAGTAAGATGTATGGCATTTAAACCTCATCATTCTAGCAAGTTTGGGGATGTAACATCAAATAGAACCAATTCTTCATTCCGGGATGTGTAACAACAAAGTTGAACATATCAAAACCAAGACGCGATTGGTTTACTTTGTAGTGATCGTCATTTTGTTTTTTACATGATTTATATATGTTAATGTTATGTTTTTACAAGAAGAATTGTATAAATCAATATATTTAAAAATGATTTATGTACCTGCCAGCATGAAGCTTTAACAACCCATCGACAATCCATTCTAAATAGTTGTTGATTAATTTTGTTAGTTTTTTTGAAGCCTCGTCTGAGATGTTGAACCTTTCAAATGTGAATTCTTTCATTCTTCTGGACTGACAAGCTTCACTTTTTCTTCATCTTTAGAAGTAGTTGATATAGTATCAACTGTGATATTATGATGCTCAGTAGTGGCTTCTACTGTGACATCCACCAGGAAAGCCAGAATTGTCAAAGTTAATCACAGAGATACAAAGAAATAAAAAAGGATAACTCATCTATTTTAGCAAATCAAACAAGTCTTCTTCCTGTTTTAATTTGTACCAACAGATGATCGATCTATTGCAATAGATGGTTTACTATTGGGACAAAGTAAAATAGGAGGAAGATTGTATGATAATTTCCAATAAATGACTCATCTATTACAATATAGACTCATCTGTTTGGACAAACTAAAATAGTAGAAAGTATTGACTTAATTTGTCCCAACAGATTCCCCATCTGTTGGAGCAGATAGGTCATCTATTGGTACAAATTAAAATAGTAGAAATATCTATTTGATTTGCTAAAAAAGATGAGACATGTTGCAACAGATAAGGCATCTGATGCAACATGTTAGTCAACTATTACAACTGATGTATATATTTGTTTAATAATTTTCAATAGATGTATCATTTGTTGAAACATATATGTAGTTTGTTTATTTATTGGAACAAATGATATATATTCACCTTTTTCATCTTATGCTTCTCTTTTGTGGACCTTGTACATTGATTAAAAGTGCAAGACAAAGACAGAGAAGTTGCAATTTTTTTTATGCTTGATGATGCCTTAGAAATTTTCTATCTTCTCCTCTTAGTCACCTTAATCTATAATGGAGTGTATGGATATGAAATCCTCTTTGATGGAATGACACCCCTCTTAGATGTCAATTTATTTGCAGAAGAAGTTAATGCATTAATGGCATTAATCACTCCATCATGTTTAGCCTTGCAGTCTTGACCTTTGCATGCAGAATATTGGCTAGGAGGGGCAAAATATTTAAAACCAGTATGATCATAATCATAATGGTTTGTTGTTTCAAAAACTATAAGAGGAGCATCATTATCCCCAACAGCATCACTACTACCCTACCACCACCAACAAATCCATCACCACTAACACCATCAACAATAATAAGTCCACCCTCCAAAATTATTTTTCTTGTGATGACTGTTGCTCAAACAATTCCTTTTTTATTCTATCAATGACCCTAGGATCTGATAAAGTTTGTACATATCTTAAAGTAAGAAAAAATGGCATCTTTAACTCTCGATTAGTCAGAACAAGCCACAGATGCACAATCTAAAATAAACCAGTACATATATTAGAATGATGATTAAATCATTTTAAAAAATCATTAATGAAAACAAAAACTTAATTAGATTTAGCCTTACTGGTTCCTTCGGGGGATTGAAGAGATCAAGAATTTTTGCATTTTTATCAATTTTGGCCAACAACCATCTCAGGATTCTTGGACATGAAACTTTTTCATGGTAGTTCACTTGTTGTTTCAAATAAGGAATGACTTTAAATGTCCAAGAGTATAAAATAATGCTAATAAATTAAAATAATTATTCAATAAAAAAAAATTGAATCATACTAAAAGAAATATTTACCATGAAAGCCCATGGAAAATCATATAAGTTAACTGTCTTTGGCGTTAACGGAGTGAACAAATATTTGACAGTCATTTTAAAACTTTCATAACCCCAAGGATAATTGTTAAATGCCTCAAGATCCTCGAATATCTTTATTAAAACCAAGTGGTATGTTGTTGTTAATTTCTCTCACCCAAAGAATATTATGTACAAACCAAACCAAGAACAATGATTACTTCTGCTTCTTTGAAAGTCTTTTACCTTTCAACGCTTCTATTAAATTTTTATTTGTAAAGCTTCGACCAACAAGGGACACCAAGTTATCACCATCACTTTACTTTTCTTGGCCATTTTAGGTATGAGGGGTGCTTTTGGAGGGGCTAAAATAGGTATAAACTGAGAAGGAGAAGGAAAAATAACATTTTAGTCCTGTAACTATGGAAAACTCCTTCCAATTAAAATAAACAGGCATGCCACAGTAATTTATCCATACCTCATCCATCTTATATTTATTTTCACACATCAACCTACACTTAAGAAGATCATACACCATAGACATTTGGAAATAAGCATTGTTGTCCTCCAGTAAATCAAGATATTGTCCAAAGCAGCTGTCCCTGAAATAATCATCTAATTTTTGATCTCAAAGTATTTTTCTAAAGGCATCGAGAGATTTTTCATGGATGAATTAACCACTAAATCATCAGTTAAATGTGGTGCGCCATTGCACTGCATTCTCACAGGATAACTATCAATGCTGAAGGTTTTGACCAACTCTTAAGAGGAAGGGATATTAGCATTTGGATCATCTCTTTTTAAACGTTCCTCATCCCTATATTCATTATATTTTTATAATTCCTTGAGATCCCATCCCGAGATATCACACGGTGCTTATGGACCCAAAGGACCACAAGCTAACACTTTACTAATATCTATACCTATACATTGTATAATATCTGAAATAAATATAGAAACTAGCCATAAGGTTCAACACATCTATACATACTCAAAACTAAAAACTAAATACTAATACATCCGTCATCTCTCTGAAAAGACTCTAAACTGTATGAACTGTGGAGTTGATGGGACAAGTTCCCAACTAACTCCGTCAACTAAAAATAACAAAAATCTGATGCAAATAATAGTAAATTAAAACTCGTCCTCGAAAGAAAAGGAATCACTACTATGACAACTATTTCTAACTGGGATTGAACTACTGAGGAAACTCTGGGTCCTATGCCTCTATACCTATGGTGTCAAATAAAACACCATAGTGCAAATGCATCAGATGCTGAAACTTGGATACCACTTTACTGCAGACTAAACTCACTACTGACACTAAGATACTGAATCACTGACTCAACTGATACTGTTAATTGAGGATCTGGATGTATTTACATTAAGGACTAAATTTTGAGCTTACTACTTACGACTGACAAGATTAGGGATCAACTTTTCTAACAGATGATTCCGGAAGCTATTATCGATGATAAGAATATGATTATATCTAAATCTAACAACAAGAATACTCATTAGAAATCTGATACTTTGATCAAGCCTGTCTGACGGCATATCTCTAAATATGATATCATATAACTATATGTGAGACCAAGCCTATCTGATGGGATGGTCCATGAATCAATGGAACTATCTGAGTCATTCATAGACATAGATGACTATATCTGACAGTCCTGATTTCTGAAGATTTATACTAAAACTAATATGGGAAGTATTTATCTAACCGACATGCCCCTACTATCTCTTAGGGGTCCAACCTCTACCTTCGGTTGGGAGGGTTCCAATATCGTGCCACAGGTAAAGACACTATCTCTTCTCTAAGGTCAGGCTCTCTAGCAGTGACCCTCAACAGATAGACAACTATTCCTGTGCTAGCTATACAATACTAGAACACAAGTATTGCTTCTAAGAATCACACCCCCTACTAGAAGGTGAGTTCACATCCTTGGGTTCGCTCGGTGCCGAATCCTACTCCCAACTGAAAGACTCTGGGTTGATTCTTAAACTATACATAATAAATTTGAATCTATTACTGAATATGTTTCTCAAAAGATCTAACTGAGTTACGTTGAGATTACTTAGTTCCGTATCTGATGGAAAAGGTATCGAATCATGGTATCTGACTGACGATATAGAGCTTGAATAGATTGCTCAAATCACTTCTAAGATTAGAATTGAATCATTTGAATGCTATTAGATCTGAGTTGATTTATAGGACTGGGGATAGATTACTAGCGGTATAGAGATTACGAAAATAACTGAGATTATTGAGCTTTCTTAAGTTCTGCAATTGTCTGAGGATACTTAGTTCTATATTTCACTGAGTTCTGAGAATCATGGCTCGACTGAAATTATCGAGGAACTGTCACGGGCTCTAGACAACGGATCTATTGTCGGGTATAAATACCCCTAGGACTCGATAACAAAAAAGTAAAACATAATCATTCTCTTATCATCACGATCATCCATTCCTCATTGCAATCATTCATTCATCATCACAAGCATTCATTCATCATCATAATCATTCATTCATCGTCACAAGCATTCATTAATCATCACAATCATTCAAGCATCTCTCCAAGTAATTAGGAATCATAACATACTTCCCCCCTCAAAAATCCGTAAGGCATCGCATTAAACATTTAGGAAATATAGGCCCCTATTCATCATCACAATTACCAAAGGGTTGCTTTAAGTATCTCGGAATAATACTCATATAAGGAAAACATGATATTAGATCATACTCCATTCAACAAGGTTTTACCTCAACTATTTCATACCTATATCGGTCTTGACATATGTTTGGATATCACATAGCTAGGGGAAACTCCAAATTATCATTTCATAACTTACTTGCTAACTACTTGGCATGTATTAAAAACTTAGCATATATCAAGGAGCACATAATTGGGAATTTACTACTATCACATCTCCACTTGTTCACTAAGGTCGTCCAACAAACACTAGACATGCATAGGTTCATACTTATTTGGAAATTTCCTACTATCATGGAATAATTCATTCACTTGGGCATTTTATCAAATGCTAGGCATGCATAGACTAGCTCATAATTTGGGTCTTCCTAGTCAACATACTATAATGGCGCATATGCTTCTCCTAAGCTTTTATCAAACCTATGGGAGACATGCTCCGCTTAGTCAACTAATTCTACACCCAAAAGTCATAACACATCACATAGAGCGCAACTTCACAAGGGTTTATCACCAACATCACATGAATTCCATATACAAGGGTCAAAACTCACAAATCTTGTAAACAAACATGAATCAAACTCAACAACACATGGAACATCAATTTCAACTCATACAAATCATGGAATTTTCACAAACATAAAATCTTTAAGTTTTAAAGATAGGTGATTAAGATTCTTGGATGAAAAGGACCAAAGAATCAACATCTACATACCTTGGGGAAACTTTTTTCTTGAAGGTTCTTGAGAGATTATTGATTTCCTGACTTTTCTTGATCTCTCTTGATTTGTTCTTGAAGAAGAAATATGGGTTTTGATCTTGGAAAGAAACCCTAATTTGACGTTTTGGATGAATGAGAAGTTATGAGCTTTGTTTTGGAGCGATTCAATGTTAAATAAAGTGAAAAATGACCCAAAAATCTCTTTAAAATGGTGCTTCACCGCTGTCTCGAAAAATTCTAATGGTCAGAGTGACAGACCGTCACTCTGGTGACTAACCGTCACTCCCACCATCACTTTTGGTCCAAAAAGGGGACTTACTGCTTCAGTTTTGATGGCCAAAGTGATGGGCCACACTAACTTGATGGTCCGTTAGTTTGTCCATCACTCCTGGACAGCTTGAATAACTCTCAGTAAAACAGCCATAACTTCTTACTCCAATATCATATTTTTGAGAAATCGGTATCGTTGGAAAGCTAGTTCAATTATATATCTGTTGGTAGGTCATGAACTCAAATATTATTTGTAAAATAGGAGATATGATTGTTTGAAATTGACTATGGCAATGTCCTTCTAAAGAATTTGATCGGTAAGGGATGTTTTGATTCGTCTAATTGCTAGGGATGTATTTAAGGCCTTAATACACATAAAACTTGATCATAAAACTACAAAATCACTAAGATTTATTTGTCATGAGATTGAATCATATTTCTACTATCGGTTGGTATTCTCGGGGTATTACAATATCTCCCCCTTGGAAACATTCATCCTCGAATGTCGCTTGATTGACTGAGAATATGGATCAATAGAACTTACTCAAGAAACAAAAGAATCTCAAGGCATGATTATGCAACTAGAACGACTAACATACTGATTTCTCACACTAGGCATACATATCTGATGCATAGAATACTCGACTGAACCTACTCATAGCTGAATTCTCATAACACACATGCATATCTGATGCATGGATGTCCGGCTAAGATGATTTTTGAAAGCAAGACTTGATAGTGCAATAACGACTGATGCTAACTTTATAAAGAAAATCTGAACATATATCTGGATGAATCTATTAATATGCAACATCATAATACTATAGGGTATCTCCCCCTTGGGACTCTATGTCCCTCTAAACACACTTCGCTGAAATATTGGGGTGGTCGCGGGGTACCTACAGATTAGGTCATAATTGACCGACTAAGATCTGAAAATCATGCATGACTCATGCTAGCATATAAGCTCAAAATGAAAGAAAAGAACCTAGCAATGCATATCATAAAGTTGAAGGGCTCATAACTTACCCGGGTCTATTTCAGGGAATCCTTCCCGATCAAGGCGAGCCTGAAACACCTGGAGTCTACCCCTTTGAGTCAGCGTTCTACATTCTTGCATTCTATGGCATGGCTCACTACACCTAAAGCATACATCACTGCCAGTTCTACACACACCTTGGTGGCGCCTGCCATACTTTCCACAATACAGATGGGTATGAACACCACTAGTAGTACTGGAAGTGGCTTCCTATTGGTGCTAATCTCTACCCCTATGAGCTAGTATTCTACACACTCGCAACTGGTGGCCTAGACTACCATATCAAAAACACCCTCTACTATCTGCTTTACATACACCCCTGTGCTGCCTACTACACTTTTCACAACACGGGTAGGTAAAAACATTCTTCCCATGACCTAGTGACTTAGAGCTTGATGCTCCGTCTTGACTGGCATTCTTAGGTTTAGGTACCGGTGCCTAGACTGATAGCGGAACTGGTGCTGAGGATCTCTGATGGAATTGGGAGCGGTTACTACCCCTTAATCTTAGTGAAGAGTTATTGGTTCTAGTCCTCTGATCTATCCTACGCTCTCTCCCCTCATTCTGCTGAGTGTCAGTTAAAAGCCTAGACAGAAAAACATTCTACAAACTATTCTAAGAAGCTATTGCCTAAGCTAAGGTAGTAAATACAGCTCTGAACTCTGTATATGACACACTCTCATTCTCAGGATCTACTGGCTATGGGGGCTGGTCATCCAACCCATGGACAAAATCTCTGCGAGGAGGCATACTCTGTAAATGAAAAAAAAGTATATTAGACTGAGGATCAACTCGAGCTCATGCTCACTCGTACGACATGAACACTAAAAGAATGGAAACTTCTCCTAAGAACATCCTGTAGCCTCTTGTACATAAATGTGGAGCGCTACACACTAATGCACAAAACTCTACTAGATGCAGCTTTTCAAACTTCCTAGGTCACTCTTGAACCTTAGGCTCTGATACCAAGTTTGTAACACCCTAAGATCCTATCCCGACATGTCACACGGTACTTATGGACCCGAAGGGTTAGCTACATGTATACTGCATAATATATGAAATAAATATGAAAACTGGCCGTAAGGTTCAACACATCTATACATACTCAAAACTGAAATAAGAATACTAATACATCTGTCGTCTATCTGAAAAGCCTCTAAACTATATGAACTGTGGAGTTGATGGGACAAATCCCCAACTAACTCCATCAACTGAAAATAACAAAAATCTGATGCATATAATAGTAAATTGAAACTCGTCCTCAAAAAAAGAGGAATCACTGCTATGACTACTGTTGCTGACTGGGACTGAACTGTTGATGAAACTTTAGGTCCTGTGCCTCTGAACCTATGGTGCCAAATAAAACGCGATAGCACAAATGCGTTAGTACAGGGATGTATTGAGTAAGTAGACGAGGTAAGGCTAAATACAAAGGCTCATGCATACACAATATCTAAGCTGAATGATCATGAAAATGTCTCATGAGAACACATACATAAATGCACAAACCATGAACACAATCATCGTGACTCTAGATGCT
Source organism: Capsicum annuum (assembly GCF_002878395.1). Classification (NCBI taxonomy): domain Eukaryota; kingdom Viridiplantae; phylum Streptophyta; class Magnoliopsida; order Solanales; family Solanaceae; genus Capsicum; species Capsicum annuum. The sequence continues at coordinate 46,039,558 of NC_061115.1, forward strand.
GAAACTCGGATACTACTTTACTGCAGACTGAACTCACTACTGACACTGAGATACTGAATCATTAACTCAACTGATATTGTTAATTGAGGATCTTGATGTATTTACATCAAGGACTAAATTCTGAGCTTACTACTTTCGACTGACAAGATTAGGGATCAACTTTTCTAACGGATGATTCTGAAAGCTATTATCGATAATAAAAAATATGATTATATCTGAATCTAACAACAATAATACTAAATAGAAATATGATACTGTGATCAAACCTGTCTGATGGCATATCTATAAATATGATATCAAATAACTATATATGAGACCAAGCCTATCTGACGGGATGGTCTACAAATCACTGCAGCTATCTGAGTTCTTCATAGAGATAGATAAATGTATCTGACAGTCCTAGTTTTTGAAGATTTATACTAAAACTAATTTGATAAGTATTTATCTAACCGATATGCCCCTACGATATCTTAGGGATCCAACCTCTACCTTCGGTTTGGAGGTTTCCAATACCGTGCCACGGGTAAAGACATTATCTCTTTTCTAAGGTTAGGCTCTCTAGCGAAGACCTTCAATAGGTAGACAACTATTACTGTGCTGGCTATATAGTTCTGGAACACAAAGATTGCTTCTAAGAATCACACCCCCTAATAGAAGGTGAGTTCACATCCTTCGGTTTGCTCAGTACTGAATCCTACCCCCAACTAAAAGACTCTGGGTTGATTTTTAAATTATACATAACAAAGCTGAAGCTATTATTGATCATGTTTCTCAAAAGATCTAACTGAGTTACGCTGAGATTACTTACTTCCGTATCTGATGGAAAAGGTATCGAATCATGGTGTCTGACTGATGATACATATCTTGAACAAATTACTCAAATCACTTCTAAGATTAGAATTGAATCATTTGAATACTATTAGATCTGAGCTGATTTACAGGACTGGGACTAGATTACTAGCAGTATAGAGATTACGTAAATAACTGAGATTATTAAGCTTTCTTAAGTTCTGCAATTGTCTGAGGATACTGAGTTTTATAGTTACACGAGTTCTGAGAATCATGGCTCAACTGAAATTATCGAGGAACTGTCATGGGCTATAGACAACGGATCTATTGTCGGGTATAAATACCCCTAGGACTCAATAATAAAAAAGTAAAACATAATCATTCTTGCATCATCACAATCATCCATTCATCATCGCAATCATTCATTCGTGATCACAACCATTCATTGATCATCATAATCATTCATTCATCGTCACAAGCATTCATTCATCATCACAATCATTCAAGCATCTCTCCAAGTAATTAGGAATCATTACATACTTTCCCCCTCAAAAATCCATAAGGCATCGCATCAAACATTTAGGAAATATAGGCCCCTATTCATCATCACAATTACCAAAGGGTTGCTTTAAGTATCTCGGAATAATAATCATATAATAACATAGGGGAATCATACTATTAGATCGTACTCCATTCAACAAGGTTTTTCCTTAACTATTTCATACCTATATCGGTCTTGACATATTTTTGGATATCACATAGCTTGGGGAAACTCCATACTATCATGTCATAACTTATTTGGTAACTACTTGGCATGTATTGAAAACTTAGCATATATCAAAGCGCACATAATTGGGGAATTTACTACTATTACATCTCCACTTATTCACTAAGGTCCTTCAACAAACACTAGACATGCATAGGTTCACACTTATTTGGGGATTTCCTACTATCATGGAATAATTCATTCACTTGAGCATTTTATCAAACACTAGGCATGCATAGACTAGTTCACAATTTGGGGCTTCCTTTTCCACATACTATAATGGCCCATATACTTCTCCTAAGCTTTTATTACATCTATGGGAGAAATGCTCCACTTATTTAACCAATTCTACACCCAAAAATTATGAACACATCACATAGAGAGCAACTTCAAGAGGGTTTATCACCAACATCACATGAATTCCATATACAAGGGTCAAAGCTCATAAATCTTGTAAACAAACATAAATCAAACTCAACAACACATGGAACATCAATTTCAACTCATACAAATCATGGAATTTCACAAACATAAAATCTTTTAGTTTTAAAGATGGGTGATTGATATTCTTGGATGAAAAGGACCCAAGAATCAACATCTACATACCTTGGGAAAACTTCTTTCTTGAATGTTCTTGGAGAGCTTCTTGATTTCTTGACTTCTGTTGATCTCTCTTGATTTGTTCTTGAGGAAGAAATATGGATTTTGATCTTGGAAAGAAACCCTAATTTGATGTTTTGGATGAATGAGAAGTTATGAGCTTTGTTTTGGAGCGATTCAGTGTTAAATAAAGTGAAAAATGACCCAAAAATCTCTTTAAAATGGTGCTTCACCGCTGTCTCAAAAAATTCTAATGGTCAGAGTGACAGACCGTCACTCTGGTGACTAACCGTCACTCCCACCATCACTTTTGGTCCAAAAAAGGGACTTACTGCTTTAGTTTTGATGGCCAAAGTGACGGGCCACACTAACTTGATGGTCCGTCAGTTTGTCCGTCACTCTTGGACAGCTTGAATAACTCTCAGTAAAACAGCCATAACTTCTTACTCCAATATCATATTTTAGAGAAATTGGTATCATTGGAAAGCTAGTTCAATTATATATCTGTTGGTAGGTCATAAAAGAAAAAATTATTTGTATAATGGGAGATATGATCGATTGAATTTGACTATGGCAATGTCCTTCTCAAGAATTCGATCGGTTAGGGATGTTTTGATTCGTCTAATAGCTAGGATGTATTTAAGGACTTAATACACATCAAACTCGATCATAAAACTACCAAATCACTAAGATTTATTTATCATGAGCTTGAATTATGTTTCTACTATTGGTTGGTATTCTCGGGGTATTACAGTATCTCCTCCTTGAAAACATTCATCCTCGAATGTCGCTTAATAGATTAAGAATATGGATCAACAGAACTTACTCAAAAAACAAAAACATCTCAAGGTATGATTACGCAATTGGAACGACTGACATACTGATTTCTCACACTAGGCATGCATATCTGATGCATAGAATACTCGACTGAACCTACTCATAGCTGAATTCTCATAACACATATGTATATCTGATGCATGGATGTCCGGCTAAGCTGATTTTCGAATGCAAGACTTAACAGTGCAATAACGACTGATGCTAACTTCATAAAGAAAATCTGAACATACATATGGATGAATCTAATGACATGCAACATCATAATACTATGGGGTATCTCCCCCTTGGGACTCTATGTCCCTTTAAACACACTTCGCTGAAATACTGGGGCGGTGCGCAGGGTACCTACAGATTAGGTCATAATTGACCGACTGAGATCTGAAACTCATGCATGACTCATGCTATCATATAAGCTCAAAATGGAAGCAAAGGACCCAATAATTCATATCATAAAGATGAAAGGCTCATAACTTACCCGGGTCTATTTCAGGGAATCCTTCCCCATCAAGGCGAGCCTGAAGCTACCCCTTAGAGTCAGTGCTCTACATTTTCACATTATATGGCATGGCTTACTAAACCCAAAGCATATATCACTACCAGTTTTACACACACCTGGTGGTGTCTGCCACTCTCTCCATAATACGGATTGGCATGAACACCACTAGTAGTACTGGAAGTGGCTTCCTACTGGTGTGAATCTCTACCCCTCTGAGATAGTATTTTACACTCTCACAATTGGTGTCCTAGCCTACCATATCCAAAACACCCTCTACTGTCAGCTTTACATACACCCTGTGCTGCCTACCACAATTTTTGCAACACGGGTAGGTAAAAATACTCTTCCCATGACCTAGTGACTTAGAGCTTAATGCTCCCTCTCGACTGGCATTCTTAGGTTTAGGTACCGGTGCCTGGACTGATATTCTAACTGGTACTGAGGATCTCTATTAGAATTGGGAGCGGTTACTACCCCTTAAGCTTAGCGTAGAGTTGTTGGTTCTAGTTCTCTAATCTATTCTATGCTCTCTACTCTCATTCTGATGAGTGTCAATTAAAAGCCAAGATAGGACAACGTTTTGCAAACTATTCTGAGCAGCTATTGTTTGAGCTAAGGTAGTGAAAGCATCTCTAAACTTTGCATATAACGCACTCTCATTCTCAGGATCTACGGGCTGTGGGGGCTGGTTATCCAACCCATGGACAAAATCTATGCGAGGAGGCATACTCTATAAATGAAAGAAAGAAGTGGATTAGACTGAGGATCAACTCGAGCTCATGCTCACTCGCACATCATGAACACTGAAAGAAGGGAAACTTCTCCTACGAACATCCCATAGCCTATTGTACATAAATGTGGCGCACTACACACTCATGCACAAGACTCTACTAGATGCGGTTTTTCAGACTTCCTTGGACACTCTTGAACCTTAGGCTCTGATACCAAGTTTGTAACGCCCTGAGATCCCATCCCGACATGTCACACAGTGCTTATGGACCCGAAGGACCACAAGCTAACCCTTTACTGATATTTGTACCTGTATACTGCATAATATATGAAATAAATACAAAAACTGGCCATAAGGTTCAACACATCTATACATACTCAAAACTAAAAACTGAATATTAGTACATCTGTTATCTATCTAAAAAGCTTCTAAACTGTATAAACTGTTGAGTTGATGGGAGAAGTCCCCAACTAACTCCGTCAACTGAAAAAATAACAAAAATCTTATGCAAATAATAGTAAATTGAAACTCGTCCTCGAAAGAAGAGTAATCACTGCTATGACTACTGCTGCTGACTGAGACTGAACTACTGAGGAAACTCTGGGCCCTATGCCTCTGAACCTATGGTGCCAAATAAAACACCATAGCGCAAATGCATCAGTACAGGGATGTACTGAGTATGTAGACGAGGTAAGGCTAAATACAAAGGCTCATGCATACACAATATCTAAACTGAATGATCAATAAAATGTCACATAAGAACAGATACATGAATGCACAGGCCAAGAACACAATCATCATGACTCTTGATGCTGAAACTTGGATACCACTTTACTGCAGACAAAACTTACTACTGACAGTGAGATACTGAATCACCAACTGATACTTTTAATTGAGGATCTGGATGTATTTACATCAAGGACTAAATTCTGAGCTTACTGCTTACGACTGACAAGATTAGGGATCAACCTTTCTAAAGGATGATTCCGGAAGCTATTATAGATGATAAAAAATATGATTATTTCTGAATCTGACAACAAGAATACTCAATAAAAATATTATACTGTGATTAAGCCTGTCTGACGGCATATCTATGAATATGATATCAAATTACTGTATGTGATACCAAGCCTATCTGATGGGATGGTCCATAAATCAATAGAACTATCTGAATTCTTCGTAGAGATAGATGACTGTATCTGACAGTCCTAATTTCTTAAGATTTATACTAAAACTGATATGGGAAGTATTCATCTAACCGACATGCCCATACTATCTCTTAGGGGTCCAATACCGTGCCACAGGTAAAGATGTTATCTCTTTTCTAAGTTCGGGCTCTCTGGCGGTGACCCTCAATAGGTAGACAATTGTTCCTGTGCTGGCTACACAGTTCTGGAACACAAAGATTGCTTCTAAGAATCACACCCCCTACTAGAAGGTGACTTCCCATCCTTGGGTTCGCTCGGTGTTGAATCCTACACCCCAATGAAAGACTCTGGGTTGATTCATAAACTATACACAACAAAGCTGAATCTGTTACTGACCATGTTTCTCAAAAGATCTAACTGATTTACGCTGAGATTACTTAGTCCCATATCTGACGAAAAAGGTATCGAATCATGCTATCTGACTGATGATACAGATCTTGAATAGATTACTCAAATCACTTCTAAGATTACAATTAAATCATTTTAATACTATTAGATCTGATGTGATTTACAGGACTGGGGCTAGATTACTAGCGGTACGGAGATTACAAAAATAACTAAGATTACTAAGTGTTCTTAAGTTCTGTAATTGTCTGAGGATACTGAGTTCTATAGTTCACTGAGTTTTGAGAATAATGGATCGACTGGAATTATCGAGGAACTGACACGGTCTCTAGACAACAGCTCTATTGTCGGGCATAAATACCCAGGACTCAATAACATAAAAGTAAAATATAATCATTCTTGCATCATCAGACATCTATTAATCATCGCAATCATTCATTCATCATCACAAGCATTCATTCATCATCATAATCATTCATTCATCGTCATAAGCATTCATTCATCATCACAATCATTCAAGCATTCTCCAAGTAATTAGAAATCATAACATGCAACCCTTCAAAAATCCACAAGGCATCGCATCAAACATTTAGGAAACATAGGCCCCTATTCATCATCACAATCACCAAAGAGCCGCTTTAAACATCTCGGATTAATAATCATACAATAACATAGGTGAAACATACTATTATATCGCACTCCACTCAACAAGGTTTTACCTCGACTATTTCATACCTATATCAATTTTGACATAAGTTTGGATATCACATGGCTTGGGGAAACTTCATACTATCATGTCATAATTTACTCGCTAATGACTTGGCATGTATTAAGAATTTAGCATATATCAAAGAGCACATAATAGGAGAATTTACTACTATCACATCACCACTTGTTCACTAAGGTCCTTCAACAAACACTAGACTGCATAGGTTCACACTTATTTGGGGATTTCCTACTATCATGGAAAAATTCATTCACTTGGGCATTTTATCAAACATTAGGCATGCATAGACTAGCTCACAATTTGGGGCTTCCTATTCAACATACTATAATGGCCCATATGTTTCTCCTAAGCTTTTATCAAATCTATGGGAGACATGCCCTGCTTATTTAACCAATTCTACGCCCAAAAATCATGAACACATCACATAGAGAGCAACTTCAAGAGGGTTTATCACCAACATCACATGAATTCCACATAAAAGGGTCAATGCTCACAAATCTTGTAAACAAACATGAATCAAACTCAACAACACATGGAACTTCAATTTAACTCATACAAATCATGGAATTTCACAAACATAAAATCTTTAGGTTTTAAAGATAGGTGCTTGAGCTTCTTGGATGAAAAATACCCAAGAATTAACATCTACATACCTTGGGGAAACTTCTTTTTTAAAGGTTCTTGGAGAGATTCTTGATTTCTTGACTTCTCTTAATCTCTCTTGATTTTTTATTGAAGAAGAAATATGGGTTTTAAACAAGGAAAGAAACTCTAATTTGATGTTTTGGATGAATGAGAAGCTATGACCTTTGTTTTGGGGTGATTCGGTGTTAAATAGAGTGAAAAATGACCCTAAAATCTCTTTAAAACGGTGCTTCAATGCTGTCTCAAAAAAATTTGACGACCAGAGTGACGGACCGTCATTTTGGTGACAAACATCACTCCCACCATCACTGACTTGACGGTCCGCTAGTTTTTCTGTCACTCCTAGACAGCTCGAATAACTCTCAGTAAAATGGCAATAACTTCTTACTTCGATATCGTATTTTAGCAAAATTGGTATCGTTGGAAAGATATTTCAATTATATATTTGATGGTAGGTCATGAACTAAAAAAATATATGTAGAATAGTATATATGAACATTTGAAGTTGACTATGCAATGTCCTTCTCAAGAATTCGATCGGTAAGGGATGTTTTGATTCGTCTAATAGCTAGGATGTATTTAAGGCCTTAATACACATCAAACTTGATCATAAAACTACCAAATCACTATGATTTATTTACCATGAGCTTGAATCATGTTTCTACTATCAGTTGGTATTCTCGGGGTATTATAATATCTCCCCCTTGGAAACATTCATTCTCGAATGTCGCTTGATAGATTGAGAATATGGATCAACAGAACTTACTCAAGAAACAAAAATATCTCAAAGCATGATTACGCAACTGTAACAACTGACATACTGAGTTCTCACACTAGGCATACATATCTGATGCATAGAATACTCGACTGAACTTACTCATAGCTGAATTCTCATAACACACATGCATATCTGATGCATGGATGTCCATCTAAACTAATTTTTGAAAGTAAGACCTGAAAGTGCAATAATTACTGATGCTAACTTCATAAAGAAAATCTGAACATGCATCTGAATGAATCTAATGAGATGCAACATCATAATACTATGGGGTATCTCCCCCTTGGGACTCAATGTCCCTCTAAATACACTTCACTAAAATACTGGGGTGGTGCGCGGGGAACCTACAGATTAGGTCATAATTGACCGATTGAGATCTGAAACTCATGCATGACTCATGCTAGCATATAAGCTCAAAATGGAAGCAAAGGACCTAATAATGCATATCATAAATATGAAGGGCCCATAACTTACCCGGGTCTATTTCAGGGAATCCTTCCCAATTAAGGTGAGCCTGAAGCGCTTAGAGTCTACCCCTTTGGGTCAGTGCTCTACATTCTCGCATTCTATGGCATGGTTCGCTGTACCCAAAGGACACATCACTACCAGTTCTACACACACCTTGGTGGCTCCTGTCATAATCTCTACAATGTGGATAGGTATGAACACCATTAGTAGTACTGGAAGTGGCTTCCTATCGGTGTGAATCTCTACCCCTCTGAGCTAGTATTCTACACACTCATAACTGGTGTCCTATCCTACCACATCCAAAACACCCTCTACTATCGGCTTTACACACACCCCTGCGCTGCCTACCACTCTTTTTACAACATGGGTAGGTAAGAACACTCTTCCCATGACCTAGTGACTTAGAGCTTGATGATCCCTCTCGATTGGCATTCTTAGGTTTAGATACCGGTGCCTGGACTGATAGCAGAACTGGTGTTGAGGATCTCTGATGGAATTGGGAGTGGTTACTACCCCTTAATCTTAGCGTAGAGTTATTAGTTCTAGCCCTCTGATCCATTCTATGCTCTCTCCCCTCATTCTGCTGAGTGTCATTTAAAAGCCTAGATAAGACAATGTTCTGTAAACTATTCTGAGCAGCTATTGCCTAAGCTAAGGTAGTGAATACAGCTCTAAACTCTCCATATGACACACTCTCACTCTCAGGATCTACGGGCTGTGGGGGCTGGCCATGCACCCCATGGACAAAATCTCTATGAGGAGGCATACTCTGTAAATGAAAGAAAGAATTGGATTAGACTGAGGATCAACCTGAGCTCATGCTTACTCGCACGACATGAATACTGAAAGAAGGGAAACTTCTCATAAGAACATCCCTTAGCCTCTTCTACATAAAACTCTACTAGTTGCGACTTTTCAGACTTCCTAGGATACTCTTGAACCTTAAGCTCTGATACCCAATTTGTAACGCCCCGAGATCCTATCCCAACACGTCACATGGTGCTTATCGACCTGAAGTACCACAAGCAACCTTTTACTGATATTTGAACCTGTATACTGCATAATATATGAAATAAATATGGAAACTGGCCATAAGGTTCAACATATCTATACATACTCAAAACTAAAATCTGAATATTAGTACATCTATTATCTATCTGAAAAGCTTTTAACCTGTATGAACTATGGAGTTGATGGGACAAGTCCCCAACTAACTCCATCAACTAAAAAACAACAAAAATCTTATGCAAATAATAGTAAATTGAAACTCATCCTCGAAAGAAGAGTAATCACTGCTATGATTACTGCTGCTGACTGGGACTAAACTGCTGAGGAAACTTTGGGTCCTATGCCTCTGAACCTATGGTGCCAAATAAAACACAATAGAACAAATACGTCAGTACAAGGATGTACTGAGTATGTAGATAAGGTAAGGCTAAATACAAAGGCTCATGCATACACAATATCTAAACTGAATGATCATGAAAATGTTGCATGAGAAGACATACATGAATGCACAGACCATGAACACAATCATCGTGACTCTAGATGCTGAAACTCGAATACCACTTTACTGTAGACTAAACTCACTATTGATACTGAGATACTGAATCAATGACTTAACTGATACTGTTAATTGAGGATCTAGATGTATTTACATCAAGGACTAAATTCTGAGCATACTGCTTTCGACTGATAAGATTAGGGATCAACTTTTTAACGAATGATTCAGGAAGCTATTATTGATGATAAGACATATGATTATATCTGAATCTAACAACAAGAATACTTAATAGAAATATGATACTATGATCAATCCTGTCTGACGGCATATCTCTAACTATGATATCAAATAATTGTATGTGAGACCAAGCCTATCTGACGGGATGGTCCATAAATCAATGGAACTATCTGAGTTCTTCATAAAGATAGATGACTGTATCTGACAGTCCTAATTTCTAATGATTTATACTGAAACTAATGTGGAAAGTATTCATCTAATCGACATACCCCTACTATCTCTTAGGGGTCCAACCTCTACCCCCGGTTGGGAGGGTTCTAATACCGTGCCATGGGTGAATAAATTCTCTCTTCTCTAAGGTCAGGCTCTCTGGCGGTGGCCCTCAACAGGTAGACAACTATTCCAGTACTGGATGCATAATTCTAGAACACAAGGATTGCTTCTAAGAATCACACCCCCTACTAGAAGGTGAGTTCCCATCCTTGGGTTTGCTCGGTGCTGAATCCTACTCCTAACTGAAAGTCTCTGGTTTGATTCTTAAACTATACACAACAAAGTTGAACCTGTTACTAGTCATGTTTCTCAAAAGATCTAACTAAGTTACGCTGAGATTACTTAGTTTCGTATTTGATGGAAAAGGTATCGAGTCATGGTATTTGACTGACGATACCGAGCTTGAATAGATTACTCAAATCACTTCTAAGATTACAATTGAATCATTTGAATACTATTAGATCCGAGCTAATTTACAGGACTGGGGCTAGGTTACTAGCGGTACGGAGATTACAAAAATAACTGAGATAACCCAGCGTTCTTAAGTTCTGCAATTGTCTAAGGATACTGAGTTCTATAGTTCACTGAGTTTTGAGAATCATGGATCGACTGGAATTATCGAGGAACTGACACGGTCTCTAGACAACAGCTCTATTTTGGGTATAAATACCCCAGGAATCGATAACATAAAAGTAAAACATAATCATTCTTGTATCATCAGACATCTATTAATCATCACAATCATCTATTCATCATCACAAGCATTCATTCATCATCATAATCATTCATTCATCGTCACAAGTATTCATTCATAATCATAATCATTCAAGCATCTCTCCAAATAATTAGGAATCATAATATACTTTTCCCCTCAAAAATCTATAAGACATCGCATCAAACATTTAGGAAATAGAGGCCCTAATTCATCATCACAATCACCAAAGGGTCGCTTTAAGCATCTCAGAATAATAATCATATAATAACATAGGTGAAACATGCTATTATATCGTACTCCATTCAACAAGGTTTTGCCTCAACTATTTCATACCTATATCAGTCTTGACATATGTTTGAATATCACATGGCTTGGGGAAACTTCATACTATCATGTCATAACTTACTTGCTAATCACTTGGCATGTATTAAAAACTTAGCATATATCAAAGAGCACATAATTAGGGAATTTACTACTATTACATCTTCACTTATTCACTAAGGCCCTTCAACAAACACTAGACATGCATAGGTTCACACTTATTTGGGGATTTCCTACTATCATGGAATAATTTAATCACTTGAGCATTTTATCAAACACTAGGCATGCATAGACTAGTTCACAATTTGGGGCTTCCTTTTCAACATACTATAATGGCCCATATGCTTCTCCTAAGCTTTTATTACATCTATGGGAGAAATGCTCCACTTATTTAACCAATTCTATACCCAAAAATCATGAACACATCACATAGAGAGAAACTTCAAGAGGGTTTATCACCAACATCACATAAATTCCACATACAAGGGTCAATGCTTACAAATATTGTAAACAAACATGAATCAAGAAACATCAATTTCAACTCATACAAATCATGAAATTTCACAAACATAAAATCTTTAAGTTTTAAAGATGGGTGCTTGAGCTTCTTGGATGAAAAGGACCCAAGAATCACCATCTACATACCTTGGGAAAACTTCTTTCTTGAAGGTTCTTGGAGAGATTCTTGGTTTCTTGACTTCTCTTGATCTCTCTTGATTTGTTCTTAAAAAAGAAATATAGGTTTTGATCTTGGAAAGAAACCCTAATTTGATTTTTTGGATGAATGAGAAGTTATAAGCTTTGTTTTGGGGTGATTGGGTGTTAAATAGAGTGAAAAATGACCCAAAAATCTCTTCAAAACGGTGCTTTAGCGCTGTCTCAGACAAATCTGACAGTCTCACTCTGGTGACTAACCGTCACTCCTACCGTCACTTTTAGTCCAGAAAAGGGCCTTACTGCTTCATTTTTTATGGCCAAAGTGACGGGCCATCACTGACTTGACGGTTCATCAGTTTGTCCGTCACTCCTGAACAGCTCAGATAACTCTCAGTAAAATAGCCATAACTTCTTACTCTGATATCAGATTTTGGCAAAATTGATATCGCTAGAAAGTTAGTTCAATTATCTATTTAGTGGTAGGTCATGATCTTTAAAATTATTTGTAGAATGGGAGATATTCTCATTTGAAGTTGACTATGGCAATGTCCTTCTCAAGAATTCGATCGGTAACGGATGTTTTGATTCGTCTAATAGCTAGGACGTATTTAAGGTCTTAATACACATCAAACTTGATCATAAAACTATCAAATCACTATGATTAATTTATCATGATCTTGAATTATGGTTCTACTATCGGTTGGGATTCTCGGGGTATTACACTTCTGCTTCTGATTAAGATAACGCTTATAAAGCAAGCTCATAGAGTGGTGAATATAGCCTAGATACTTTACTTGTTCCTTTACTTGAACTTAATTCGATTTCTTTTCTTTTGGGAGACATATTATCTGAAAATAATAGAAAAATAAAAATATTATAATTGAATAATGCATTCGGTTGGAATAGTTGATAGAATTTCATCCAACAGATTGTTATTCTATTACATCAGATGGATCATCTGTTGCACCAGATGATTCATCTATTGTATCAGATAATTCATCTGTTGCCTCAAATGGTTAATTTATTGTATCAGATGGTTCATTTGTTGCATCAGATGGTTAATCTATTGTAGAAAAAATTAGTAGCAGGATTTTGATCAATAGACAACAACAATTTTAATATCAAATACGCCATTTTTACAAACAACAACAATAAATCAACCCAGCAATACTAACACAACATACACACCAAAACCATCAACATTGACCAAAAATACCAACATTGTTGTTTTGTTTGTACCAACACAAATAATAAAAATCAAACTTTAAAAAACTCAACAGACACCAACAAATCAAAACAGTAGTTATACAATAAGAACTATAATAACAACAAAAAATTATATTTCACTCCAAAAAGAAAGAGAAGAAATACCAGAAATTAGAATTTTCTGTAGTCCCCATTTCAAATTTATGAATCAAATATTCAAATTATTTACCAATACTAGAAGAGAAGTTGGCTCAAGTTCCTCTTTTTCTTCATAACTAAAAAGTCATAATTTTTTACCCGTGAAAGAAGAAAAGAAATGATGAAGAACTCAAAGTTGTTGTTGTCGGAGAGCAATGTTGTCACGTCGATTGATGGTTGAAAGTAAAAAAAGAACTCAATTTCTAACTATTTACCTCTGGAGGTTGAAGCTGTGGGGAATTAAATGGAGAAATTTATAGAACTGTTGGTTGGGAGAAGTTGAGAGAAACTGTCGTGAGAGAGAAGAAAGAAGAGAGTGGTTTATTTGGAGATGAGAAGGGTGTGCGCTGATTTTTAACTTTGAAAAGATTAGAAAGTGTTGAAAATGTTAATCAAGTCCATAATTAACTTAATTAAGTTTCATAATTATGTTTGGCCCTTTAATTTGGTCAATGTCTGCATTTCCACAATAAAAACTTAAAGGACACCTTTCCTTCAATTTTCTCAAGTTACTTTCCTTAAAGAAATAATCAACAAACCATTAGTATTATAATTTTTAAAAAAACATCACTTCTTTATGAATAAGAATAAAATACTTTCAAATAATAAAATATGATAATTTTGAGATATATGACAAAAACATAAAGATCAATGACAAGTAAGATGTAAAACTCAGATATGTGTTTTAAAGATAAGTGATATTCATCCTCACAGCATTATAAAATAGTAAATAAGCAATAATATGATTTGTTATTTGAATTATTCTCAATTTAATCATTTCTATTGATGAAAAAAAATTACTAAGCACCATCCTTTTATGAAAGAATTATGAGGATCAATTGTGTTGACTAAGAAATTTGACATAATTTGATAGCTATTAGGGGAGTCCTGAGCATCGGACGTTAGGCGTATTTAGGGCATACAGCCGGGTGCATAGGACGTAAGCCTCACAAAAATAAACCACACACTTAAGCTCCGAGGCATTTTTCCAGTTTCAGTTTTGAGGTTAGCCCCAAGACGAGTCCTAAAGCTTTCTTTTAAAACACTATTGCCTGGTTCATTTTTGTAAATTCAATTGTTTGTATTGTCCAAGGACAGTGCTATTGTTGCAACTTTTTTCTACTCCCATTAGTTCAATTTATTTAGCCTATTTTGATTTATTACGATTAAAAAAATAAAAAAGACTTTTTCAAACAAAATAAAATATAGTAGTAGTAAGTACTATAATTTATTGCATCTGAATCAAGGTCAGAAAACAATCATTTTTTCTTTTTTGTGAGATAGGATAAAATTTATGTACACATTATTCTCTTCAACTACATATGTAATTTTTACTAATATATTGTTTTGTTCATGGACAGTTTGGTTGCTTGCTTCTCTATTCGGGCGTGTTCCTTTTTGAAAGTAGTTTTCTAACCAGAATTTCCTTTAAATTTTGTGATTTTGAACAAGTTAATTTGAATGTTTAAATTAGAAAGTTACTATAAAAGAAAGGATTTGTTTTTATTTTTTTTGAAAAAAAGGTAGGCTACTTGAATTGAAATTTAGGGAGTACTATGTGATAATATTTTAATCTTTTAGCACGTTTTAGATAACTCGGTGAAGCATTTTCAAGTTCAATTACAACCTTACAGTGTTTTCATGTGAAATGATTCATGATTCTCTATGGAAAATGGTTAAATATATCCCTATACTTTTATTAATTGGTTAATTTTATCCTTCGTTATACTATGAGGCTATATATACCCTCACTGTTAGCAAACTTATCAAATATACCCTTCAATTTAACAATTTCTCTAACCTTATCAAAATTGCCCTTTAAAATTGAAATCACTCATTACAAATGAATTCTTATTTAATCAGACTCACAATCTATAGAAAAAATCACCCACAATCCACAGAAAAAACTCAAACAAAATAAAATCAAATTAACGGCACTAGAGAAGGTGAAACTCTCATTAAATTGCTTTCCATGGCTGTAAAAATTAAGAAAAATAATTGAAACATTGTCTAACAAATTAACTTTATAGCTACCATTATATTAAAGAATCACAGAAGTTTTGAAGATGTAGTTTCTCTTTGAATAAAAAATCATAATCTTTAGAGAAATGGGTCAAATTAATTTTCATCCAAATGAATATGTAGGAGCGGGACTCTTAGTGGTCGATTTTCCATATTTTTGAAAAACGGCTCTACCATGCCTCTATCTTCATCTTTTTCTAGAAAAAAATAGAGTGAAATGGGTTTAATTTTTTATTTTCTCACCACCATCTCCAGCAAACAACCACTGGCCTAGGATTGAAGTCCCCTCTCACGATTAAACAACTTTAACACCAAAAAGTTTATCCGCCACGAACAAACTCAAAAGAAAATAAAAGACAAAATGCAGTTCCATAAACATTTTGATTCTGCCTTTAACGTTGCCAATAGTTACAACCCTGCCCCTCCATCACCAAATCACCTTCAAATCTATTGGCACTACTCCAACTCTCACTTCACCTTCCATCTCCAGAAAAATCCTAACTATTCCAAAAAATTTCATAAGAACTTTGTTGAACTGATAAAATTTGGAAATTAAATTAATTAATTGGGTCAGGTTTAAAGGTGGAGGGGTAAATTCAATTTAAAAGGGCAATTTTGATAAGATTAGAGAAAGTGTTAAATAAAAGGGTACATTCGACAAGTTTTCTAATAGTGATGGTATAAATATCCGCATAGTTTAACAAAGAGCAAAGTTAGCCAACTAATGAAAGTAGTGGGGTATATTGACCCCTTTTCCTTTTCCTATTATTCCCTCTCTCTCATATTACATAGGAACAACTATTGAGTTCAAAATTGAGAGAGCGTTATGCGGAAACTATTAGTTGCAAATTATAAAGGTGATAATTCAGATGACACATACAACAATACTAAAAAGCATATTATTGATATGATTTGGTCAATTGGCCAATATATTAAAACCAATTCAAAAAGCATAAAAACTTATTTTGAGAATAATCTCACCTAAACAAGACTCTTTAAACGACTACATTGTGAATGTTATTGTGTTGTGGCTTGAGATGAGAGATCTTCTATTTATAGAGATAAAAGACCCTTCCTCTAAGAAAGAATAAACCTAATAGAAAAGAGATCATTTTCAAAAAGGTAAAATTTTTCCACTAAGAAAAACAATTCTAATTACGTTAGAAAATCGGGTAAAGAAGGAAATTCAGGGCAAATCCTAACAATAACTACTGGATTAGCAAACATAAACTCCTAATTATTCTATTTAGTTTAATTTTTAATTAATTATAATGAATATATAATCCATAGTCCCTCTCACTTATTTTTCTCTCTCTTTCTATCTTCTATTTTTCTTTTTTTTCTTTTCCCATTTTTTTTTCGTTTTCTTCCTTTTTTCTTTTTCCTTTTTTTTCTTTTTTCTTTTTCATTTTTTCTCTTTTTTTTACATTTTCATTTTTCTTTATCTTTTTTTCTTTCCATTTTTTCATTTGTTTTCTCTTTCATTTTATGTCTTTTTTTTTGCAATTTTTTGTTTGCATTTTGTTTTTTCCCTTTTTCGTTCTTCTTTTATTTTTTGGTCATTTTTCTCTCATCTTTTTTGTTGTTGTCTTTGTAGTTTTGTAACGTTAGTTTTTTGATAAAATATGTGAATTATGTGTTTCTGTGTGATTTAACTGTGTTACCCCTCCTCATAGTTTCGTTATGGTATTTCTGGAGTGTGGAGGTGATTGGCAGGGTTCCCGATATATTTTGATACCATTTATGTGATATTATGGTTTTTATAGCTTCCAGAGCTTTATTTTTTACTTATGTGAATATCTTTTGATTTGTGTGATGGATGGCTGAACGGACTACGCTAGCAGCTCCAAAAATCTATTTTAATCCAGGTAGGCCTTTGGTTCGGGTCTCGATGTACCTGAGCTCATTTCATCCTATTGGTCAAAAAGTTGAAAAAATTAGGAATATGTGTGTGGGACCCACATTTACTCACAATGATCTCATATGGAAAATCTGACTTTGTTAGCATATTTGAAATGTTAATTTTAGGGTGGTAACATATTTAGTGTGCTTTTACGGCTATTGAATCTCATTTCGACCCTCGATTTGAAAAATTATTATTTTGAGTTTTGGGAGTCGACTTTGTAAAAACGATATTTTTTGAAAATTTGATATTACCATTGAGTCTGGAGCATCGAATTTAGTATGGTTACATAATTTGCTTGCGTATATCGGACTCCAAATGAATCCCGAATACCCCGTCGAAGTCCAAGTTGGACTTAAAAATAAAAAAATCTACTGCAATTATAGTTCTTTTGGATATAAAAATAGTTTTTTCCCTCTTTTTTCCCTTTTTGCTCATTTTTTCATCTTGCCACTTGAGAGTTAAACCCTAAAATAGTGTGGGAGTTTAAAAGTGAAGCTTGTGGGAGCTTGGAAAGCTAGATTAACATCTACTTCTTAATTCTATTATGGATTTAAGGTAAGAATTTACCCGTTTCTTAGTAATCTCTTGATTAATTTCTCAAAACTCCAAAAATCTTAGGGCTTGATTTCTTAAACCTCAATTTCACACTTTTGCACTTGAGTAATGTTTTTATCTTATAATTTCTAGTTTTTCATAAATTTAACCTTCAAAACAACTTTGATTCTTGATTTTAATTCGGATTTCAAAGATTTTATCGGGTAAACCTTAAAAATAATTATTTCTTCTATTTGAACCCCATTTTTTACTCTATTTTACTTGAGTTTTCAGCAGTAGATTCCTAAAAATATGAAGAACATATTTTTAAAGTAAAGTTATGATTTTGCTCTTTTTTGCAAAAATTCATTTTGGGGGTCCATTTTGACCTCATACCAAACGTAGTCAATATAGGTGTCGTTGGTTTTATTTTAAATCGTAGATTCCATAATTGATATTTTTAGAGGAATTTGGAATCTTTTATGGAAAGTAAGGTCGTGGGTTCGAAGTGTAGCGGACCGATTTTGGCTTTTGAGATAGGTTATGAATTAACTCTTTCAGACTGGGTTAGGTAGTAAATGATGATACAAAATACATGTTAAGGATGAGAAATAATCATAAAAATGTCTATCTATATGGTATGCCCATGTGAGGGCCTATATGTGATGTAATTGTCCAAATTGTGATATTATATGATATGTGTGACCGTGTGGA
Organism: Capsicum annuum; assembly: GCF_002878395.1. Lineage (NCBI taxonomy): Eukaryota > Viridiplantae > Streptophyta > Magnoliopsida > Solanales > Solanaceae > Capsicum > Capsicum annuum. The sequence continues at coordinate 46,058,234 of NC_061115.1, forward strand.
GTCCTATGTGATATTGATAGCCTTGAATACATGTGAATAATTGTATTGTGTTGTTAAAATACTTAGTGGTACCATTGGTGTATTTTTATTATATTCATACTTTTTTGGCATATGAGACATGAAAATTCATTGATGAAACAAAAATTATGAGTGGATACTGGCTCACATGGTTATGAAAATTATCATTGTGGTTGGTTGTGAAAATACTCATTGTGATTAGTACTGTGCATTAAATCCTCATATCATACTCATTCATAAAACATTGGTACCACTATCGCAATACCTGAGTAACACTGGGAACACCTTTTTTAAAAGCCCTCCCTAAGGATGTGTCGGGAGGAGATATTGTAACACCTTATAAAACCCTTTCTAAGAGATGTTTTGAAAAGGAGATATGAGATATGTGGATTGTATACAGGTTGACAAACCCCCCATGGGTCCTACATTGGGAGGCTTGCCTCAGTAGGTGTATACAAGGATTGTATGACGACCTCGTGCATCATCAACATCATCATCATGATCATATACATTGTACTTACTTTATTGTGTTTATATTATGTTGTATTGCCATATTGACTTTCCATTTATGTAATTCTCTTATCTTTTTTACTTGTATTTGATGATCTTGTACATACATGTTCCTCCTTGTTCTACTTATATGTGATAGAATGCATACTTGTATTTTATCTTGTTGTGATGTTACTAAATATGTGATATATTAAAATGGTTAGTGCAATCGGAGTGGGCTATCATTTTGGGACATTTTCTGATTGTAGGTGACGTGCCCTTAGTGTATATTTTGTATGTTTTATTTACTACTATACTTGGTCGGCTAATGATACATACTGAGAACAAGTGGACCATTCTCATGCCTATTGCGCCCTTTCTGTGTATATCTTAGCCCAAGTGCATCTCAAATTACGTGACTCAGGATATTATTAAAGCTTCCAAGGTAGCGATTGGGTATTCATGCTTCTGAAGTTTACCTCTATCTTTCTATATTAGCTATGTCTTTATTAGTGTTTAGGAATAGATATTTTCCTTTATGGTTATTTTTCTGATGTATTTGACTCTGAGATTGTATTAGTAGTTCTTATATTATTGACACCAAGTTTTGAGAGTTATGACCGTATATGTTGATTTTATTCTTTCTGCTTTTATTATATCTTTGTGGTTCGGCTTTATTCTAGAAGCCTTACCTTGGGGGCAGTTTTGTCTTTTCCCTTGTGTATCAATTTGGGTGAGAGGCTTACTTGTCAAGGTTCGCCATGACAAGTGCCATCATGACCTATCAAATTTTAGGCCATGAAGAATTGTATTAGAATAGCCAAGTTTCATTGGTATCAGCGGTGTAAGAACAAAATGACTAATAGAATCTTATGGATTAGTACATAGACGTCCATATCTATCTTCGAAAGGCTGTAGGATTTTTTAGGAAAATTTCCTTATTTTTATTCCTTACCGTGCAAAGTTCTTTCATCGTGTGTTCTGAGTTATGTTTCACTCTTTATGTGCGAAGGGTATGGCTTATACTATATATTAGTTGAGAGATATTGTGAGAGATTAGTGGAGATCATTTATCAGTTGTAGGCCTGTTAATTTTCTTGAGTTGATATGGGATCAATTTGTTAGATATTTTTTTGGAGAGATTTGTAACTTACAGTTTAAGGGATCGAATGCGAGATGAGTTTGATCATTTGGAGCAAGGATCCATAACTGTTTTTGAGTATGAGGCACACTTCTATGTCCTATCCAGATATTTCTATGATAATATTTCCATCGATTCTGAGAAGATTCAAAAGTTTGACAAGAGTTTGGATGTCTCTCTTCAGTTGACTATATCTCAGATGGTTGTGCTTGAGGCTTCTTTTCAAAGTATTGTGGATCTTGTTAAGATGATAGAGGGTATTCTTAGTGCATCTCAGGGAGGAGCCAAGAAGGCGCAATGTTTTGGTGATTTTAGGAGTCAGACCTCTAAAGAAAGAGATCTTAGAGGTTCTCATGGATACCATGGTAGGACAGTGCAGGTGGCTTCATAGAGTTCATGTGGTGTATCTTCTAGTTCAGCAGTTCAGAGTGGCCATTCTACCCAGTTGTACCTTCTCCTATTGATACTGGTCATAGAGGTTGCTTTGTGTATGATGAGGTTGTCCATTTGGCCAATAACTGTCCTTATTGTGTGATTAGAGTTGATCCTATTACAACTATGAAAGGTAGAGGTTCTACCATAGGTGTGAAAGGTAGAGGTAGTGTAGCCCGCAATGGTGGTCGTGGGGATATTCAACTAGTTGGTGGCCATGGTCAGTGCTATGCTATACCAACCAGGACAGAGGCATAGGCATCTGATGTTGGGATCAAAGGTATCATCCCCATTTATTTCAGACCTACATCTGTATTATTTGATCTCGAATTAACTTTCTCCTATGTGTATATGTATTTTTCTTCTGATTTTGATTATGTTACTAAGCCTCTTGCTATGTCTATTCGTGTATCTATAATGGTAGGTGATTCTTTAGTGGTGGATCGGGTGTACCAATCATCTATTGTGAATTTTTGTGGCTGTGAGACTTTGGTAGACTTGTTTGTGTTAGATATAGTCGAGTTTGATGTTATTTAAGGTATGGATTAGTTGGCTCCTTATCATGTTGTCCTAGATTATTATGCCAAGACCGTAACTTTAGCTTCGCTGAGTGTGTCAAGGATAGCTTAGAAGGTGTACTTTATTAGAGTCCTAAGAGGATTATATCTTATGCTCAGACTCGTAAATTGGTTAAGAGGGGATGTTTATCTTACTTGGCTCATATTCGTCACACAAGTGTTGTTTCGTCTCCTTTCTTAGATTCTATTCGTGCTGTTCATGAATTTATGTGTAACGCCCTGGGAGTACACCTGGACTCCATACGGTTCTTACAGTCACAAGTGACCCCAAGCTAACCCCTGATCTGGTACCTGCTGTGAGCACTAAAAAATACTGATAATAAAATACATGTCCAGAAACAAAGTTGGATACGTTATCCAATTTAAATTACTAAAACAATATCTGAGGTAATAAGCCTGAAAACAACTGTCTGAAGACAATATTGTAAAGTCTATCAATAACAGCTGAAAAATTGATTAATTGTCTGAAAATATTTGAAAGCCTCTAACTGACTAACTATGGAATTGATGGGACAAATGCCCAACTAACTCTGGCTGACTGTTGAACTAAAATATTGAAATAAACACAATCGACCCTCATAATATGAGGACTCACCACTGCTACTGATGCTGATGCGCTAGAATGTCTAAGTGCATTCAAGAAACTGAGCATCTAAACCTATGAATCATAGCACAAAAATGAGTAAGCGGTTAGTACTTTGAATGTACTGGTATGCTAAATGAGGTTAGGCTGATATGCATGGGCTCATGTACATGAATAATAACTAACTAAATGAATAGCATGACAGAGCTGATGAATAGTATACGTGAAACTATAAAATCTAAGGATGCATGACCAAGCATGTAACATGATACTAAAATAGTCTGTAAACTGAAGTACTAAAATATTGATACTGAATAACTGATAACTATATGCTATGGTAAAGGAAACCTAAAACTATACTTTGTACTGAATATTGAACTGAGACTGTGGGAGCTAGCTATAACCGACATTCCCTAATACACTATCAAGGTTCAACCTGTAACCCCAGTTAGAAGGGCGTTAGTACCATGCCACGGGTACTAATAATGGTTGTGTGGATCCATTAATATGATGTCCCGAAGGACTAGGGTGTCATGCCTAACTGACAGGGGACCCTCATATCCTACGCTGGCTACGTAGTTATGGAACACATGGACTGCTAATAACATCTTATGTCTACTGATGGCGGATAAAAATGCCTCATGCCTACTGACGGGGGAGACGCCATCCTTATGTTCACTCAGTGCTAAGGTTTACTCCCAACTAAAAGACACTGGATTCTGGCCTGATCTAAGTTTAACTGGACTTGATAACTGGTAGGAGTTTATCAAAAACCATTATAAAAAAATACTGACACAATGTAAACAGCTAAGTTTTCAGGTATTCATAACCCCCAGGACTTGATAGCAATAACAATAAGAACACATAAGAGCATTTGAAACCATAATAAGTAAGTATTACTCCAAAATCATTACTTAAGTATTTCATCAAACACTTGAAGGTCATGAATTAAAGCATGGAATAGTTAAAATATGTGATGGTAGCATAACTTCAATACTAAGACCATGAATTAATGATTTAACATGACAAATTCCATCATTCAAACATCTAAGGTTAGTTCAATCAAAAATCACTTGTACGCATCATGTATATTCAAAATTCGTAAAAGTTTTATAAAGATAATTCATGTAAACATATGAATTCATGATTTAAAATATGAAAATAGGTTCTTGGAGTCCATGGATGAAAAAGGGCTCATGGATGAATATTTAACATACCTTAAAGCTTTATTCTTACAAGGGAATTAACTTTTTTGAACGTTCTTGGATGGTGAAGCTTGAATTCTTGAGTTTTCTTGAAGGAATAATGATTGAACTTGATGAATATTGGTGGTGGCTGGGATTTATTTTAGAGAGAAAATTGAGGAAATTTTGCATATAATACCTTAACTGGTGATAAATCACATATTTTTATAGATTAGGGCAATGGAAAAAGACCAGACTGCCCTTGTAGGATTTAAATTTACAACTAAAATGTGGATTTGTCCACCACCGCAATACGATGAACTCCTCATCATAATACCCACCGCGATACAGTGCAATCACGGTGAGGTTCTGAAAATAAAATCCAGATGTGCCTCAATCCTCATCCCAAAAAGTCAAAACTTTCTCGAGATATGCTATTAACATCCCTGAATATGAATTAACTTAGAAATCATTGTCTTGGGTTCAGGAAGGTCACTTTAAAAATCGTCGAAGTTAAGAGTCCTAAAAGAAAACTAAGTCCCCAATACTTAGCACTATGGGTTGAACTGAGCTAAGACTACTACGGGGTATTACAATATCTCCCCCTTGGGAACAATCATCCTCGAATGAGACTAATTAATCTGAGAATACTGAGGGGACTAATATCACATACTAAATATGTATAACTATAAATATGGTTACATGACTGAGCCTGAACTATGATACATGTCTGAATTCATTCGTTAATGCATGCAATGACAGAAATATGCTTATATACCAGGGACTGAGAATGAAATAGAGAAAATCTATGTAAAATTGTTACCTTAAACTAAGTCTGAGTTGGTGTAGCAGGGACTGAGAATGAAATAGAGAAATCTAAGTAAAATTGTTACCTTAAACTAAGTCTGAGTTGGTGAAGAAAAGATGGGGGTACTTGGTATGCATGTCCGCTTCTATTTCCCAAGTGGCTCCCTCGACAGATTGATTCTGCCAAAGAACTTTGACCAAGGGAACTTCTTTGTTCCTCAGTCTACGAACCTAATGATCAAGGATTTTAACTGGGATTTCTCCATAATAAAGGTTGTCCTGGACGCCTATACTTTCTAAAGGGACTACAACAGATGGATTGTCAATGCACTTCTTTAATAAAGAAACATGGAATACTAGTTGCACTGATGCCAAATCTGCAGGCAACTCAAGATCATAAGCTACCTTCCCATAGTGACTCAAGATCCTGTAAGGGCCAATATATCAGGGTCTAATCTTCCCTTTTTGCCAAATCTCTTCACTTCCTTCATGGGAGAGACTTTCAAATAAACTAAGTCTCTAACTGCAAACTCGAGATCTCTCCTACACACATCTTCATAGGATTTTTGATGGCTTTGGGTTATCTTAAGCCTCTTTCTGATTAGCTAAACTTTCTCTAATGCATCAAATGCTGAATATGGCCTATCAACATGGTCTCACTTACCTCAAACCAACCATTAGGAAATCTACATCTCTTCCCATAAAGAGCCTCAAATAGAGCCATATGAATACTAGAATGATGATTGTTATTGTAGGCAAACTCAATTAATGGAAAGACATTATCTCAACTGCCTTTAAAGTCAATGACATAAATTCTTAACATGTCCTCTAGGGTTTGGATGGTCCTCTATCCGTTACCATCTGTCTGAGGGTGAAAGGATGTACTTAGATGAACTTGGGTATTAAGAACCTTCTAAAAAGATTTCTAAAAGTGAGAGGTAAACTGAGTACCTCTATCTAAAATGATGAACAACAGGACTCCATACAGCCTAACCAAATCTCTAATATAGAGCTTAGCATAATCCTTGGTTGAATAAGAAGTATGGACTGGTAAGAAATGGTCTGATTTGGTCATTGTATCCACAATAACCCAAATCGAATCATGTTGGCAATGTGAATGAGGCAATCCAATCATAAAATACATGTTCACCTCTTCCCATTTCCATGTGAGAATGTTGCACTGCTCCAAGGTATTGCTAGGCCTCTGGTTCTCAACCTTAACTTGCTGATAGTTAGCATACTTAGCTACAAAATCTGCAATATCCCTTTTCATATCTGATGTTGGGTGTATTTATGCATTCTAGTGTTACTATTCTAGACATTTTAGCCTTGATTTAAGGATGATTCTTATGCTATATGTGTTGATAATGATATAAATAAGCATTTATGTATCCAAGTGTGTGTTTACAATGTGTAATAGTGTTTTCATATGAGTTTTGATTCAATTTGAGCATTTAGAGTTAAACCAAGAAAACTGGTGTTACTAGCTTGAGCTAGGTGTTTGTCTAGTCTATCATGTTGGGTTCTAATGTGTTTAATGAGTTTCTAAGGTTTTTATTTTGTATTTATATGTGAAACAACTTTTTTTTATGTTCTAGGGTGAATTGTATCAAGACAAGAGTCAAAACAATAAGCTTAAGCTCAATGTGAATTTAGCCTATGCTTAGCTCATGTTTCTAGTTCACCGTTGAGGATGTTGTGTTGTTTTGAGCTATAAATTTTTTTGTTTAATGATATATGATGCTTTATAAATGGATTATTATGATATATGAATGATATAAAAGATTCAAATCAAGTGGAAACAACTCAAAAAGGCTCAGAATGGGTAAACAAAAGCATAATACAAAAATTGATGCAATTTGCACCCCTGAAATGTCTAGGGCGTGTATGGAATGTATTAGCATCAAATGTACGTGTTATTAACACCACTAGCTCCAGAAAAGGCTTAAAATAGTGACCCACTACCACGTGTACATTTTAATGGAATTTAAGGAGGCGCTGTGATGCGGTGAAATCGCGGTGAGATTCTGGAAATTGACAATTTTGGATTGGCTTGACACCGCGATGCAGTGACCATCAAAAGGGAAAAAAAGTGCCCAGATAAAGTATAATGACTTGTAAACCCAATCCTATTCAGTTTATGACTTTTTTACTATAAATATAACGTGTTAAATCACGTTTTAATCATCTTGGAACCCTAGATCGCATGGAACAACTTTAGAGGCCACCACAACTTCTTTTTAGGTTTTTTATTTCTTTAATTTATCTTTATTTATGGTTTTAATCATTCATACAATTATTTGGATGTTGATTATGGCTATGAGTGCCTAAAAACTTCCTTTTTGGTATGGAAGCCAAGAACATGAGTACTATTATTTTGAATTAAGTTCGTTTGATTTGCTTAACATTAGTGGTTGTTTGTTTATTCTTGTTTTAACTATTTTTAAGGATTCTCGGCTCTTAGAATATATCAATTGTCTACCATTTGATCTCGGGAGAGGGAATAGGGAGATAGAACATGGGAATAAACAAAGTCTAGTTTGTATTTCTTTATGAAATAAGAAATTCAAATTATTATCTAGGACAGGGATGTACTTAGATGCCTTACTTGATTCAAATGTAGGATGATAGCTTAAAGAACTTAAGTGAACCATTACATCCCAGCTCAATGATGTAGTGGTATGGTTCAACTTAGGTAAAAGATTAGAGGTTGGGAAACCATAATCATGCAATTAACCCTCCGAATCAATAATTAAGATAAGCAAGTTAACAAATAAAGTTCAATAACATAGTATGATTGTTCAAAGTTCTTTAACCCTGGGTTTTCTCCTATTGACTGTTCCAAGACTTGTATTTACACATTATATACTTTAATTCCAAGTTATAATTTCAAAATGCTTTTTGGTTACTCTTGTGCTAAGTTAATCTTAAAATTTAAGCTAGAATTGAATAGTTGTTAGATCAAGTTTCTGTGGGATCGATACTTGACTTTCATCAGGCCACTTTACTACTTGATAAGACCACGTACACTTGCATGTGCGCTTGGGTGCTGTCAAGTTTTTGGTGCCGTTATCGGGGACTTGAAATTTGGAAACTATTTATTTTAGTTTTACTTTTAAATTTATTTGGTGTTTTTATGCTTGGTCTTGGTTTTGTGATTATAGAAAATAGGTTTTAAGGTTAGAAAGCTGGCAAGGGATAGGGATTTGGTTGAAGAAATCCCTAACCCGAACAAAACTTCCATCAATGAAGGAGAGACGCAATTTGTATCCCCCAATTTCTGCAAATAGAAGAAGGCCAAGTAGTTCTACTCCAATGGCTAAAGAACAAGCAGCCCGCGGGACAGTTAGGGAAGTAGCAGTCCTACTTTTGATGAACTTGACTTCCATAATTCAAAGATCGACTACTAGGGGAATTTTGAGTTAAAGCACAATATGGTGCAACTTCTCATCAGTAGTGGATAGTTTATAGGGCTTTCACATAAAGATCCACAAGTCCACTTGTGGAATTTCATTGAGCTTACTAATACATTTATTTCGAATGGTGTGCATACAGACTATGTGAGGCTGACACTTTTTCCCCATTCACTATTGGGGGAAGCAAAAATATGTTTGAATGTGGAGCCGGCCAATTCAATCACATCACGCGAAGGCTTAGCCAAAAAGTTACTCGTTAGATTTTTTCCATATGGCAAGACTGCGAGACTTCGAAGTAAGATAGTGAGCTTCAAGCAAAGGCCAGATGAAAATCTATATCATGCTTGGGAATGCTTCAAGCCTCTTCTCCAGGACTATCCACATCACCAACAGTCCAATGAGGTACTAGCTCATACTTTTGTAGAAGCACTTGATCACAATACAATGATTTTTCTAGACTCAGTCGTAGGTGGTCAAGTGCTAAAGTTGACTTATGATGAGCTGCACATATTGTTGAACTGCATAGCACAAGGAAATCCTGAATGGCATTCAAATTCTAGAAGTTCCACGAAGATAATTGCGGGTGCATTAGAGGTGGACACTTCACAGCCTTATTAGCTCAGGTTGCAGCATTGCAGAATATGATAAAAACTTAGTTCAGCAACCTGAAATAGGGAGATCCACAACCTACAGCCACAGTTAATGCCATCCAACAAGCTACAGGTTGGTATGAAGTATGCGGTAATAGTGGTCACTTAGCAGCTATGTGTGCATCCAATCCAAAATCAATGATGTATGTAGGTAATGCTCAAAGGCTAAATTATGGTAATGCCTACAACATAAAGTGCTAGAATCAGCCATGGAATTCACAACAACAAAAAATTAAGCAACCACAGGCATAAGAGAATCAGTCAACTAGCAACATGGAAGAAATATTAAAGCAGCTCCTAGCTAGTCAGACACAATAGGCTACAGACATGAAAAAATCGCAGGATACCCAGAGAAGCTTAGAGATTCACGTAGGGTAGATACAACAAGCATTAACTACTAGGCCATAAGGTGGCTTTCCAATAAATACAAAAAAATCCAAAGCAGGTTATGGCAATCACCTTGAGGAGTGGTAAAGAGCTTCAAGAAGAACCTCCCAAGGAAACAAAGAAGGTAGATGCAGATTTGACTCTCCAGTAGGTTTCTAAAAAAGCTGTTGATAAGTCAAGGAAGTCTGAGTACTTGAAAGAGATAGTTGTTGCTAAACCAAAAAAGAAGCAAGTGCCACCGCTATCCTTTCATCAAAAGCACATGAAGGTGAAGGAGGATGTAATGTTTTAGAATTTCTTTGACACCTTCAGAGGGCTTCAGATTAACTTACCTTTGTTAGATATTTTATAGGGTATTTCCAAGTATGCTAAGTACTTGAGGGATGTGTAACACCCCGAGATCCCATCCTGAGACATCACACAGTGCTTATGACCCCGAAGGACCACAAGCTAATCCTTTTCTGATATCTATACCTGTACACTGCTTAATAGCTAAAATAACTATAAAAACTAGCCATAAGGTTCAACACATCTATACATACTCAAAACTAAAAACTGAATACTAATACATCTGTCTGAAAAGCCTCTAAACTCTCTGAACTGTGGAGTTGATGGGACATGTCCCCAACTAACTTCATCTACTAAAAATATAAACAAAGTTTGATTCCATAATAGTAAACTGAGATTCATCCTCGAAAGAAGAGGACTCACTGCTGCGACTACTGCTGCTGACTGGGACTGAACTGCTGAGCAAACTCTAGGTCCTATGCCTCAAAACCTATGATGCTAAATAAAACAACATGGTGCAAATGTGTCAGTACAGGAATGTACTGAGTATGTAGATGAGGTAAGGCTAAATGCAAGGGCTCATTCATGCAAAATATCTAAACTGAACAATCATGATAATGCCGCATGAGAACCCGTATACATACATGAATACACGGACCATAATCACAATCATCACAACTCTAAATACTGAAACTCGGATACCACTTTACTGCAGACTGAACTCACTACTGACACTGAGATACTGAATCACTGACTCATTCAATTCTGATAACTGAGGATCTAGATGCACTTATATCAAGGACTGAATTTTGAGCTTTACTGCTTTCGACTGACAGGATTAGAGATCAACCTCTCTAAAGGATAATTTCATAAACTATTATCAATGATAAGAAATATGAATATATCTGAATCTAACTACAAGCATATTCAATAGAATCTGAGACTGTGAATCAAGCCTGTCTGGAGGTATATCTCTAAATATGATATCAAATAACTGTATATAAGACCAAGACTATCTGACGGGATGGTCCATGAATCAATGAAACTATCTGAGTTCCTCATAAAGATAAATGACTGTATGTGACAATCCTAATTTCTAAAGATTATACGGAAACTGTAACTAAAACTGTGGGAAATAGTTACTTAATTAACATGCCCCAACCTACCACAGGTGGGGTCCAACCTGTAACCTTATTTGGAAGGGCTTCAATACCGTGACATGAGTAAAGAACTCTCTCTGGTCAATCTTCTCTGATGGATAACCCTTACCAGGAAGTCGACCTAAGGAAATATAATAGTCAAATACTCTCTCTGGAGGTGACATCCTTTTTCATGATGGTGACTCATGTATCTTGCACTGGCTATGTAGTTCTGGAGGTCATGGATTACTACTAACAACTCCAGCCTCTGTCTCTTTAATGGGAGGAGCCGCCATTCCTTATCTCGCTCGGTGCTAGTTTTTACTCCCAATTGAAAGACTCTGACTGAATTCTTAACTGAATACAACTAAAATGAATCTGATACTGATCATGTTTATCAAAAGATCTAACAGAGCTATGCTGAGATCACTTAGTTTTGTATCTGACGGAAATGGTATTGAATCACGGTATTTGACTGACGATACAGAGCTTAAATAGATTATTTGGTCACTTCTAAGATTAGAATTGAACACTTGCATACTATTAGATCTGAGCTGATTATAGGACTGAGTCTAGATTACTAGCTATATGGAGATTACAAAGATAACTGAGATTTCTTAAGTTCTGTAACTGTCTGAGGATACAATATTCTATAATTTAATAAGTTCTGAGAGTCATGGCTAGACTGGAATTATCGTGAAACTGACACGGGCTCTAGACAGTAGCTAAAATTATCGGGTATAAATACCCCCAAAACTTGATAACATAAAATAAAGCATAATCATTCCTCCATCATCACAACTATTCATTTATTATCACAGTCATTCATACATCATCATAGTCATTCATTCATTATCACAGTCATTCATTCATCATCATTATCATTAAAGCATCTCTTTAAGTATTTAGGAAACATAACATACCTTCACCTTTAGAATCATTAAGGCATCGCGTCAAGCATTTTGGAAACATCAATATATACTAACGTTGGGAAACATTCTACTAGATTATACTTTCTTCAACAAGGTCTTACCTCAAGTACTTCATACCTAAATTAGTCTTGACATATATTTGGACATCACATGATTTGGGGAAAACTTCATACTATCATGTCTCAACTTACTTGCTAACCACTTGGCATGTATTAAAAGCTTAGCATATATGAAGGAGCACATAATTAGAGAATTTACTACTATCACATCTCCACTTGTTCACTAAAGTCCTTCAACAAACACTAGACATGCACGGGTTCATACTTGTTTGGTAATTTCCTACCATCATGGAATAATTCATTCACTAAGGCATATTATCAAACACTAGGCATGTATGGACTAGCTCCCAATTTGGGGGTTTCCTGTCCAAGATACTATAATGGCCCTTATACTTCACCTAAGCTCTTTCTCAAACTTATGGGAGACATGCTTTACTTATTCCACCATTTCTACACTCAAATGACATGAACACATCACATAGAAAATAATTTCAAGAAGGTTTATCACAAACATCACATGAATTCCACAAACTAGGGTAAAATATCATAAATCTTATAAACAAACATGAATCAAAGCTCAACATCAGCTAAAACATCTATTTCAACTCACATGAATCATTAACAACTCATAAACATAAAATCTTTGAGTTTTTTAAAAAAAAAAAAAGGTACTTGAGCTTCTTGGATGAAAGGGACCCAAGAATCAACATCTACATAACTTGGGGAAACTCTTTTCTTGAAGGCCTTTAGAAGGATTTCTTGATTTCTCTAGATCTTTCTTGATTTTTGTTGAAGAAGAGAAGAGGATTTGATTTTGGAAACCCTAGTTTTTTTGGTGGAAAAAGAGAAAAATGAGGCTGAGATCCCTTGGTCGGGTATTTATAGAGGATAGGAAGAAAGGGAAAAAGACCAAAAATCCCTTGGAATTAAGCTAAAAATTCCCCGATTTTACATGCTGGCGCGACGTGCCATAATCGCGCCAGTTCACTGGAATTTGGACAATTAGGAAACTACATAACGGTGCGATGCGGTGGAAATCGTGTTGCCATCTTGATTGTGAACTATAACTATACCGCGAAGTGGTGGAATCGCAGAGTTTTACTGGAATTTAACAATTACCATTTTGGCTGGCTCCACAACGCGCTAAATTGCTAAGTGGCACACTGTTATACTAAAATGGCTCTAACTCTTCACCCGAGTGTCTGATTTGGGCAAATTTTGTATTGGTGGAAATCTTATTCAGTGCTCTACATAGAAGTATAAATTAGGGAAATTCTATATGATTCAAAGTATTTCATACTTAGGAAGATATTTCTGAAACTTTTAGACTCGAATTTTTGCTTTACTGAATACGCTCTAAGGCTCAGACTGGAAGAGAATTTTGTGGGGCATTACAGGATGTGGCTGCTAATATGGTGAAATTACAGGATGTGGTAGTTATAACACTCACTAAAGAGTGTATCGCTATAATGACATAGAAAATCCCCAAGAAATTGAGAGATCCGAGAAAGTTTACTCTCCCTATCAAAATTAGGAGCAAAGTGGTCCACGCATTAAGTGACTTAGGGGAGAGAATAAATTTAGTACCCCTATCTCTATTTGAAACATTGGTCTTGTGAAATCCTAGATCGACTATTGTTGTTTTACAGCTCGCATATGAATCCATGGCATATTCGGAAGGAGTAATTAAGGATGTCCTCATATAAGGTTGGTAAATTCATTATCCTACTAACTTTATTATTCTTGATTTTGAGGCAGATAAACAGGTACCAATCATATTGGGGCATCCATTCTTAGCAGCCAGAGGAACGTTGATTGATGTTACAAAAGGCATGCTCAAAATGAGGGTAGAGGATAAAGAGGTGGTACTTGATATTTACAAAGCACCCAAAATAATGTCCCACTATAAAGATTTGTGCATGATCAATGTGATTGAAGGGGACAAGTGTGGGGTTGTAAGTCCACAAAAGACCTCTTTGGACTACCTGATTGAGCAGCCTAAGATTCTACCGCCTAAGCCTAATTTGATGCAAATTGATGAACCTGATAAGGCTAAAGTTGAGGAATCTGCAGGACTTAAAAATTTTCACCCAAGAGGGGTGAAGAGAATAAAAAATAGATGCCAAGTATGAGAAAGGGGAGGAATGAATATGATTGAGTTGATTTGAGTTGAGTCGTGCCGCGACACTAAATCAGGCGCTGATTGGGAGGCAACCCAAGTTAAGTAGGTATGTTTTTTTTTAGTTGTTTTAGTTTTTATTTCACGTAGTTTTTGATTTTTGATTGAGTCACAGGTTGATAGAAAGTCTGAGTACTGAAAATCTGAGCTAAGGAGCATGGCAAAAACTGAGTGTGGGGTCCTATGGATCTCATTTATGAGTAAAGATGCCACTAGCTAGGCCTAGAAGCCTTAGAGAGTATTTCTATCTCTTGCTTTTAAATTCACTTTGAGAACAAAGTAGATTTTTAAGTGTGGGGTAAGGAAATTCCTAATTTTTTACTCCATTTAAAAACAATTTAGGTTAGGAATAAGTGATATATTCTTGTTGGTGCTATTTTTTATTACATGATGCAAGTATTTTGGGTGGTAAAAGCATATGATTTGGAGAATTTCTAATTTTGAAACTTCTAGGCTCATTTTTGTGACTCTTGTAATTTTTGGCTTAAATTTGAATTCATGCTATTGTTTGGTTAAGAGTCTATGATGATCCTATTGAGTTGAGCATGTACCATATGCATGTGACGTTTTGTATATTCCTTGTTGCATGTGATGTCTAAAACTTGCTCGGTGTGTATGTAAACTGAAATAAAGAGTGTGGGTTTAGGAAATGATTTAGGTATTTCTTTGATAGCCTTGTTTTATACCTTCTATTTGTCCTATCCTTTGTGCATTATCCTAGTTGACCCCTATTGAGCCTTTAGCCTTTTCTTTGGTAGCCGTATAAGTAGCCTAATCCCTTCTTTTATGGACCATAATTTGATCCAAAAAGCTCCTAAATGCTTTAACAAAAAAATAAATTAGTAAGGAGTTTGAAAATTTTAAGAAGAAAAAGGTGAAATTGATGCCCCAAGGTAATAGTTATTGGTGTTTTTTCTTTGGTAGCCATATAAGTAGCCTAATCCCTTCTTTTATGGACCATAATTTGATCCAAAAAGCTCCTAAATGCTTTAATGAAAAAATAAATTAGTAAGGAGTTTGAAAAATTTAAGAAGAAAAAGGTGAAATTGATGCCCCAAGGTAATAGTTATTGGTGTTTTATCTTTGATGTATGGTGGTTCGGAGTGATACAAATGGTGTTAGAAATATTTCCATGATTGTAGAAAAAGAAAAAAAAATGAATCTTGAAGGAATAAACAATACACCCACCATGTGCTTATGAAAATACTTAAAAGAGATGGGGCAAAATAAAAGATATGGGTGGATGAAAAATTGTACTTTGGTTGTTGGAGATTGGTTTTAAATTAACAATGTAGTGTATTAAAGCACTTAGAGACATTAGTCACTATTCTCAAATAGTTTCTACCCTCCCTTAGCCTACATTACAACCCAAAAAAGACCTAATTGATCCTAAATTCATCATTCTAATATTAGTGGAGCACAACACTAAGGGAAATCCTATGGTTCATTGTGTGTAACTTGTGAATTCTTTGTGAGAGTGAGTGTAATTTGATTCTTGTACCCATCATGTTATTAATTGCTTAATTATGAGTGATTATAAGTAACTCTCTTATTGTGAGAGGAACATGTTTGATGAATGTGGGTGATTTGTATGATGTCCTTGATTGAAATATAAGCTTGAGTTTGCCAACTAGTCAATTTTTGAGGCTATGATGTTTGGAGTAGTGTTAATAAGCTATCAATTATGTTTGTAACATGCCTTGTGTAGAAACTTGTATTCCGTGTAATCATTGTAGTGCTATCTTGTATGTCTTGCTTGTAGTATAAGTATGGAGTTTTTCCAGCTCATTAGGTTTATAGTTAAGAGTTGTTTGAGGACGAACAAGGTTTGAAGAGTGGGGTGGTGATGTTAAGTGTATTTATGCATTCTAGCTTTACTATTCTAGCCTTTTTAGCCTTGCTTTGAGGAGGATTCTTATGTGATATCTGTTAATAATGATATAAATTTTCATTTATGTGTCCAAGTATGTGTTTACAATGTTTAATATTGTGTTTTCACATAAGTTTTGATTCAATTTGAGTATTTAAAGTTCAACCGAGAAAACTAGTGTTACTAGCTTGAGTTCATAGGGTTTTTATTGTGTATTTATATGTGAAAAAACTTGTTGGTAATGTTCAAGGGTCAATTTGATCAAGACAAGAGTCAAAACAATAAGCTTAAGCTCAATATGAATTTAGCCTATGCTTAGCTCGTGTTTCTAGTTCACCGTTTAGGATGTTGTATTATTTTGAGCTCTAAATTTTTTTGTTTAATGATATATGATGCTTTTTGATGGATTATGATGATATATGAAGTATATACAAGTTTCAAATCAAGTGGAAACAACTCAAAAAGGCTCAGAATGGCTCAACGAATGCATAAAACAAAAATTGATGCAATTTGGACCCCTGAATGTCTAGGGAACGTGTGGACTGTAGTAGTGGCCACTGTTGTGTATATGTTTTAATGGATTTTAAGGAGGTTCCACGATGCGGTGAGATTCTAGAAATTTACAATTGCAGATTGGCTTGACACCGCGACGTGGTGACCATCAAAAATGAAAAAAGTGCCCAACTGAAGGATAATGACATGGAAACCTAATCCTATTCGATTTATGACTTGTGTACTATAAATATAACATGTTAAAACACATTTTAATCATCTTGGAACCCCTAGATCGCTTGGAACAACTTTGGAGGCTACCACTACTTCTTTTTAGGTTTTCATTTCTTTAATTTATCTTTATTTATGGCTTTAATCATTCATACAATTATTCGGATGTTGATTATGGCTATGAGTGGCTAAAAACTCCCTTTTCGGGGTTAAATCCAAGAACATGAGTACTATTGTTTTGAATTAAATTCGTTTGATTTGCTTATCAGTAGTAGTTGTTTGTTTATTTTTGTTTTAACTATTTTAAGGATTTGCAACCCTTAAAATACATCAATTGTCTACCTTTTGATCTCGGGAGAGGGAATAGGGAGATAGAACATGGGAATAAAAATAGTATGGTTTGTATTTCTTTATGACATAAGAAATTCAAATTAGTATCTAGGACAAGGATGTACTTAGATGTCTTACTTGATTCAAACATAGGATGACAGGTTAAAGAACTTAAGTGGGCCATTACATCCCTGCTCAATGATATAGTGGTAAGGTTCAACTTAGGTGAAGGATTAGAGGTTGGTAAACCATAATCATGCAATTAACCCTACGAATCAACAACCAAGATAAGCAAGTTAATGAAAAGTTCAATAACATAGTATGATTGTTCAAAGTGCTTTAACCCTGGTTTTTCTCCTATTGACTATTCCAAGACTTTTATTTACGTATTATTTACTTTAATTCCAAGTTACAATTTCAGAATGCTTTTTGGCTACTCTTTAACTAAATTAATCTTAAAAGTTAAGCTAGAATTGAATAGTTGTTAGATCAAGTCTCTGTGGAATCGATACTTGGCTTTCATTACGCCACTTTACTACTTGATAAGACCACATACACTTTCATGTGCATTTGGATGTTGTCAATACCATTCCGCCAATAGATTTTTCGCAAATAGCAGTACATCTTTGATACAAGCCAAATTGCCTCCGGACCTTTGGATGGGATACGTATGATGCTTAAGGTGATTGATGACTCCTTAGTACTATTAAAATATGCCACATGGATGAATATTATCATTAA
The DNA here is from genome assembly GCF_002878395.1 of Capsicum annuum. Lineage (NCBI taxonomy): Eukaryota > Viridiplantae > Streptophyta > Magnoliopsida > Solanales > Solanaceae > Capsicum > Capsicum annuum. The sequence continues at coordinate 46,076,180 of NC_061115.1, forward strand.
GTAGGGTCAAAGGACTTTGACGAGGTCGAAGGACTGCAAAACGAGGCTTGAAAGCCCTTGGAAGGGATATTCTCCCAAGGCATTTTGGATCCACCTTTGATCTGCTATAGCATTTCAAGAGCGGGTCACTACATCCCCTAGTGGGTCTTTTCTTGAATTTTGGGTCACTTTTGAGCCTTAATGTAATAAGCTTAGTCTTGGACAATAAATAGATGACTTTAGGTCTTTCTCTCTTAGCTTGTTTTTGAATATGATGATGATTTCATTAAAACTCCATTGGGAGTGTTGAGTGCTTAGAAAATCCAATGTTGAACTTTGTTTAGAAACGTCGGTTGTAAGGGAGATTCAATCTCCTTTTCCATCACAAAAGAGCTAGATGCTCGTAGGTAATCGTTGAGAGAGGTCTTTGGGTTTGATATAACCTTTGGTTGACCTTTTGTTATCTTCTTGTATCTGTCTTTCTATCATCTATTCTTTTATACGTTTACTTCTCGTATCTTCAATTTCGTTGATTCAATAGTATTTGTGTTTACCTCTCGTTTTCGTAGATTACTATTGTATCATTTGATATCAGAGATGAGCTTAGGATCGTTTTCACGATCCTAGTCTTGGGTTTGTTTCTTGAAAATCAACAAAAAAGAAGTGTCAAAAATCAAAAATCCCAAAAAAGTCACTATTCATGTTTTTGTTCTTAGGTCAAATTTTGAGTTTTTGATTTTGTGTTTTTCTTGTATTTATAGTGTTAGATTTGTGTTCTCTAACACTATACGAGTCTATAAATCAAATTTGAGAAAAATCGGGGCTTATTTGAGTGTTCTATGCTCGTTGTAAGCTTAGATTGAAGATTTTGAAGTTGATTGAAAAATCTGAATATTTTGGTGGAGAATTTCTGCAAATTTATGAGTGTAATGTGTTTAGAAGGTTGAAATTAGCCTTGGTTCAAAATTTCATCGCATTTCGATCAACGGTTTAAGAGCTAGAGCATTTTGAAGTTGTAGGTATTCTTGAGTTTCTTGGAGAAATACAAATCTTCAATGGGAATTTTCTTCAAAAGGTGGTTGTTTGATACTCAAAAGTGAAGAAAAAGGTGTACAAAAGTGTTTGTATAAGTACCTAAAGGAAATTTCATAAGAAAGTACAAAGGGGGACCATTAGAAGGGCAATTTTGGCAAAACACAAAGGGAGGGGCGGGCCACTTGCTCCCCATCTACGCCCAACCTATGCCCAAGATGTGGCCATACCCCAGCAGCACCAAAACAGTAAGGACAGTCTCTCCTACATCCAAGGTGTGCTGCACATGTGCTCCACATGCTGCAGCAGGTCACAACACAGCCGTCAACGCAGATCACCCTATATTGAATGCAAGGCAGCCACAAACACACCCCAAATGCATTTCAACACTTCTCCAACATCAATTCAAGTTCTAAAACACATGTCAACACTTATAATTACTCTATTTCTCAAGGTTTGATTTCGTAGTTTCAATTACTTCATTCCAAATCTCTTCTTTTAATTCTTAAACTACTCATCAACTAGTAATTCATCTACTATGTTGATCGATTAGTTCTTGGGTCCAAAATTTTCATTGTCCTATTTCTTTATGTGCTTTTCTAGTTTTAATTTGTTGTAACTTTTTGTTTCAAGTCCGGTAAGTAGATTTTTATTTCTTTGAGTCGATCAAACAATAATCCACTTTGAGCGCAACGTAGAGATTAACACCTTATTGTCCATCAGAGTATAAGCAATTTTCAACATTCGTCTCTCCAATTGTGAGGATAAAAAAGGTGAGTTCATACGAGTGTTTGTGTGGAGCTTTACTACTATTCTTGTTTGTTCATTTTGTAGGTACAAGGATATACAAGGGTAAAATGTCTTTGATAGCCTCATATGATTTTGACAATAAAATAGGAAACTATGATTGTAGTGAAGAATGTTATGGCTACGAATAAGATGGAGACTATGGGAGCTATGAATATAGCCATGATCAAATGTGTGGAAGCAGGAACCAATGTATGAATGTAGGGTACAGTAGGATTCAATGTTTTCCCAATCTAACTATCTTCAAAAGAGAACGGGATCCTAAAGTTTTCCTTGATTGGGAATGGCAATGTGAAAGAGTCTTCGAGGATTATGCTATGAGCGAAGCCGAACAAGCTACATATGCTCTCAAGTACATTCAAGGTCCAACCTTAGAATGGTGTAAACTCACAATGAATCCAACTAAAAGTTAGGGTGCCTTGAAAGAGTTTTTGAGACCAATCTATGTGCCGAAGGGTTATACGAAGCTTTACAATAGTGATCCAAGAAGACAACCATGTTCAAAATGGATATAAATTTTTGGATTTTCGAGATGTGTTCTTATTATTGATGATTGGTGTCATGCAAACTATATAACTCTTCTTTTAGTTGATTATCTACGGAAACATCGAGTTTCCAAATGTTTCCCATACTTCTTGGAAGGCTATAGAGTCTCCAAGAGCGTGAAGGTTTCCTTCACCCAATATGGGTACTATGAGGAGTTGTGATGTGACATAATCCCCTTGGAATGTGGCAACTTATTCTTGATTCCAATTGGTTTGCACAACATAAGATTCCAAATGTGCAAAATTGGCCTCAAATTATATTAGTCCAATGGGAAAAATATCTCTTTCCACCTACCCTTCCCAAATCTCAAAGTAATGTGGTCACTTACTCCAAGATAAAAAAATTAAGAGAGAAAATATTGAGAGGAATAAGGGAGTGCAAGGTGGCAACCTAAGAAAGGAAAAAGGAGAGGCTGTGAGGAGTGAAGTGAGGGGGCTACCACCAACCGAAGCTAACATTATTTATACTTTTTTTAATAAAGACATGCGTGTAGGTACCAACATGGAAAGCGAAAGAGAACAAGTGCTAAAATAGAAGATTACCTTTGAAGACTTGACAAGGAAAATCTTAATTGAATCCAAGGCTTGTGGACGACCTTCACACCAAGGTAAAGAAGAAATGTGCTCAAGAACCTTAAGGTAAAATAGCTAACTCTTACACTCTTATGCATGAAAATGATGATTGTGTGGCTAGTATCACATTAAGTATGATAAGTAGCTTACCTGCATGTTAGTCTAATGATTCTTTACCTCTTGATGATGATGTACATATTATGATTGTAGATACACTAGTTGATCCTATTGATGACCGAATTGACTCTTCTTGTAAGACCAATTTGTGTCCACCTAGAGTTGAAGCCATAGTGTTTGATGATAGTACATCATGTTGTGGATATTATGTTGATCAAGTTGTGTGCAAAACTAGTCTAGCACTTGAGAATATGTGTATTGTGATTAGAGAACCTCAAGGAAATGGGGGTGACCCTTTGAGCTTGTTTTTTAGTAAAGATCCTAATACTTTCTTGGCTCATAGGGATGATCATGTGCTTGGAAAATCTTTGACACTTGATAATGGTCTTTTAGAGAATGGACGTGCATGTTCTACATCCTCTCCATAGATAGACCCTTCTTTCTTTAAGAACAATATCTTGTTTGAATATGATGAGCTCACTCCTAGTGAATTACCTAGTGGTGTGGATAGCATTGTTGATATAGCTCATCTTGAAGGATATATTCCATATGACAACCCACTAAGGTATGACAACATTCCTCCTAACAATGGAAATCTCTTCTTGGAAGATAAGAGTACTTTTCAAGGAAAGGAATGTGAAGTTTTGGAAAGGAATAATCAATTGGATGATGATAAATTTAACTTGCTTAAGTGTTTGTTCCTTAGAAAATGATTGTGGATGTGATCCTTTATATGACACCCCACCCTTGTTTGATATTTATAAGGATGAATCATTTGCTTCTTGTGAATATTTAAGCAATAATTCCTTTTATGTTAGTAGTGGTATGTGTCTATATGAGGATTCCTCCGTTGAAACAAAAAATATCAATTATTTGGAAATTGCTTCCTCTTTTACTTTGTGAGACCTTATTGTCGAGAATACTCCTGATGATGATTTTAAATCTAATAGTGAGTACGTGCATGAGGGTACCTTAGTTGAAGTTGACTTAAGTGATACCTTTCTCTACTCTCCCTTTGCTTTTGATGATGTTTATGCTAATGAGGAGAGTATATCTTTTAGTTTGGGTGAAGCTAGTAGGGAAAAAGAGTGTTTTCTAGACCCATGTCTATGGCCAATCTTTCCATTTTACCCCGGTGCCAAATTTGGATATGATGACTATGGCACAACCAACTTATTACTTGTCCACATAACAAGAAAATTTTGAATGAAGGTCTTGGTATCCTTCCCTGTGATGGAAAGTCTTTCTTGGGGATTCACAATCCACTTGAGGGACCAATATTGTGTAAGGGAAAGAACTCCAACCAAGATGAAGGGTTTTAAAAGAAGGGGAGTAGTGAAAAGCTCCAAGATATTTCACCCTTATGTGCTTCCATTCTTGACCAAGGTTCGACTACTTGTAGGTCAAGAAGAGAGTCTTCTCTTGAAACTACTTTGGATGAATTCCATTTATGTGACACCCTTCTTCAATACATGAGTGGAATTGATGACCTCCTTCTCCAAGGTGGTATCCTTCTTGAGAACCCGAGGGAAATTATGTGATTTTCTCCTTTGGGTATTGCTTATAAACTTGCATCCTTGCTTAATACACCTGTGCATAAATTGTGTGAATTCCTACTTGTGGATGCCAAGTTGATTATGTGTTTTTTGAAAAGCCCATGGATGGTAAGAACTTCTTGTTACCTTCATAGGGTTGGACAATTTAAAGTATCTTGTGGGGCTTTTGGGAACATTCTTACCTTTGTTAATAGAGATAAACAAACTATTAAGGGTATGACCCCATTAATGAATTTCTTTTCTTTGGGAATTTGTTTGAAAGGAAAGAGTCATATATGCTTAAATGCTTCGATTCCATCCTTGTGTACATTATGTGCTATGTCTTTTGATGCAAATGGCTTTCTTATAGATAATAGAACCTTGGATGATGTTTTTACAATTGATTCCTTCCTATACTTTGTTGAAGAGCCCATGGATGCTAAGGACTTCTTGTTACCTTTATAGGGTTGGACAATTTGAAGTATCTTATGGGGCTCTTAGGAGCATGCTTACCTTTGTTAATAGAGGTAAACAAACTATTGAGGGCATGACCCCATTAATGAATTTCTTTTCTTTGGGAAGTTATTTGAAAGGAAAGAGTCATATGTGCTTAAATGCTTTGATTCCATCCTTGTGTGCATTATGTGCTATGTCTTTTGATTCGAATGACTTTCTTATAGATAATAGATACTTGGATGATGTTTTTACAATTGATCCCTTCCTATACTACCTCTTTGCTTATAATGATATCCATACTATTCTTGATTTATTTTATATATAGGTAGGAAACTTATTAGTTGGTCCACTTGTTTGAATGACAATGCTATATAGGTCTTGTGAACTTTAAAACCAATTGAGGCACCACTCTTGATGTGGTCTCTTGAAGAAGTAAGGAAAGAATTGTGTCTTATGGCTCCTAAGGTGAAGGTAGTTTTACCCTTTAAACTATTTGATCCCATTATGACCTTTGTGATTTACTTATCTCTTGATGAAACCCATAGCCAAATCCTTTGTGCATTTTTTAATAAGTTCTAATGTTTTCCATAAAGGATCCTTGGTTATATATTAAGTATGAAACCTTGGCATAATGTTATGATTATTTGTGCTAACTCTAACCCACATGTCATGAGGATGTCGTATTTGTTTGTCCTTTTGGTTTTGCAAGGTTTGGATTCGAGGTTGAATTCTTTTCAAGAAGGGGAGGATAATACAAGCCAAATTGCCTCTGGACCTTCGGATGGGATACATATGATTCTTTAGGTGCTTGATGACTCCTTAGTTCTATTAAAAGATGCCACATGGATGAATATTATCATTAAGGAGGTTCAAAGACTTTGACAAGGATGAAGGAGTGCAAAACGAAGCTTGAAAGCCCTTGGAAGGGACGTGCTCCCAAGGCACTTCGGATTCACAGTTGATACGGTCTAGCATTTCAAAAGCGGGTCAAAATAGCCCCTAGTGGGTCTTTATTACATTTTGGGTCACTTTTGAACCTTAATGTAGTAAGCTTAGTCTTGGACAATAAATAGATGACTTTAGGTCTTTCTTCCTCAGCTTGTTTTTTATTACGATGATGATTTCATGAAAACTCCATTAGGAGTGTTGAGTGCTTGGAAAAGCCTATGTTGAACTTTGTTTAGAAACGTCGGTTGTAAGGGATATTCAATCCCTTTTGCGGTCATGTAAGAGCTAGGTGCTCCTAAGTAATCAATAAGGGAGGTCTTTGGGTTTTATATAGCCTTTGGTTACCCTTTTGTTATCTTCTTGTGTCTATCTTTCTATCATCTATCCTTCTATCCGTTTACTTCTCGTATCTTCAATTTTGTCGATTCAATAGTGTTTGTATTCACTTCTCATGTTCATAGATTACTATTGTATCAATATTAGTGGCCCCCGATAGGATCTCTATCACAAAGCTAACACAGAGATCAAATGAGAATTTTCATGAATATGCCATACGCTGGAGAGAAGAAGCGACTAGGGTACATCCCCCTATGGAAGAAACTAAGGTGATTAGTTAATTTATCCATGCACGAAATTCAGAATATTTTGATCGCATGGTAACAATGGATGGAAAAACATTTATTAAAATAGTCAAGACTGGAGAAATGATTGAGGATGGCCTTAGGACAAGACGGATAATAAATTTGACAGAGCTGCAATAAACTAATAAGGGCTTCCAAACTGGATCTTATGGAATTGGGAAGAAAAAAAAAGAAGGAAGTAATGGGAGTGATGACTCAAGAAAAATCTTCCAACTACAAGAAACCTCCTCGATATCAACCCAATGCTCGACATGCTTACTATCTGGTCTTTAATGCAAAAATGATATATCATGCTCAACCTCCACGATAGAACTATCAAAATAATGTTCCTCGTGCCAATCATGAAAGGAAGTCTCCCAAAATTTTCACACCATTGGCGGAATATCTTACTCAGCTTTTTGAAATATTAAAAAATGCAAAACTACTTCATCCAGTAGAAGAAAATCCTGTGAACAAAATTCAGGATCTGATTGACAACAAGGTGATAACGTGTAAAGAAGCTCCGACTAATGTTAACAACAATCCATTTCCTAATCACAAGAAATAGTCATCAGAGTCATCCATCAGAAGAAGCATGAATTTTCCTCAAAAGGCACATTTTTGGCGTCTTTCTATCCTACATTTAGAAGTTGTTGTTTTCTTTTCTTGTAATCATACTTTTTCATTTTATTTCCCTGTAACTTCACTTTGTTTATTTATTTCATTGTAATGGCACTTTATAGTTTGATTTCCTTATAATTGCACTCTTTTAGTCATAATTAACTACGTTTGACCTGAATTTCCAAAAAGGGGATATGTAGGCGGCCTATGTCGGCTTTGGTCAACCCCTTAGAAAACTTAATACTTTCATTGTATGTATGAACTACGTTTGACCTGAATTCTTAAGAATAGGATACGTAGGCGGCCTATGTCGGCTTCGATCAATCCCTTAGAAGAATTATCTTTTCATTTTATGTTGGAACTACCTTTTCTACCTTAATAGAATGTGTAGGTGCCACATTATCTCGATCATATTTTCCGTAGTATTTTCATAGAAACTGCGGCAAAGTTTTTGAGAAGATCTCAAAAATTCATCAAAGGATCCTTTCCCAAGTTGAATGAAGATGACATTGAACCATGTAACTAGGGCAAAAAAATTTTAATAGGTCTCAAAAATTTAACAAAACTTTACATTGGTTACAAAGTTAAAAATCAGACGTTGTTGAGATCCGGGCATAACTTTGAAGTTCTCTATACTTAAAGTACTCTACGTCAGAAACAACTCAAGTACTTTCCATTTTAGACTGGGTAGAATTTTTGAGAAGATCTCAAAAATTCCATATTCATAAATACTACAAGTTATAAGAAAGTTCGAGAGTCATAGACCGAGGAAGAATTGTTTAGAAGGATCCTCAAAAATTTCACAAAAGTTGTACTTCAAGATCAGAAAAGATTGCAATTTGATCAAGAAGGCACATCAGCAAAGTAAGATAATATTAACATAATCGGTCTCTCAAAACTAAGAATTTTTCTTTGGATGCGGGAACATTGAAGTCATAAATTTGACGACGGTAATCATAACAAAGGGCATTATCAGATCCACTGTGGTCTTGCCATAATAATCCAGACACCTTTTTCCTCCATTTTCCTCTTGAATTATATTTTGATTACTTTTTTACGATCTTTAACGTTGTTTCTGATTTTATAGGGAAATGACCGAGCATAATGATAAAGATGTGTAGATATTATCCAAGATACTATCTCTAAGTCATCATGGGTCAAATAAATTCATCTTTATCTTTAAACTTTATCTTCTGTTATACTCCTGACTTAGTTATAACAAATTTTTGTATTATTAATGAATGTTGTTAAGTTATATAGGTGACATTATACAAGATCGTCTCTAAGAAATAATTCAAAAGTATCCTCTCAAAGTTTGAGGATCCAATCCAGAATCTTAGGATATGCACAAGTCCTTTGAAGAACTCTTGATTAAAAAGATGTAGTTCAGTTTATTTGGGTCGTCTACCCTTTTAAAAGGACACATCTTATTTCAACCACCCATTCTAAAGGACATGTATTATTATATTTGGGATGTCACCCCGTTTAAAGTGACATGTTACATTCAAACAAGTCAACCGCCTTTCAATGAGACACGTTGCAGTTACCCCATTCAAAGTGACATGTTATATTCAATAATTAGTCGTTCTCATTTCAATGAGACATGTTAGACCGTCACCCTATTCAAAGTGACATTTTTTATTCAATCATTGGACGTCCACCTTTCAATAAGACACATTGGACCATCACTCCATTCAAGTGATATGTTACATTCAATATAGGTTATTCGTCTTTCAATGAGACACGCTGAATCGTCACTCCGTTCAAAGTGACATGTTACATTTAAGATAGGTCGTCCATCTTTTAATGATACACGTTGGGCCATCACCCCATTCAAAGTAATATGTTACATTCAAAATAGGTCGCCCAGCTTTCAATGAGACATGTTGAACCGTCACTCCATTCAAATGGCATGTTACATTTAAAATAGGTCGTCCGTCTTTCAATAAGACACATTAGACCATCACCCCATTCAAAGTGGCATAATATTTTCATAACAGGTTTGACCATCTCAGTATAGCGTGTTCAAATAGGTTTGCACCAATTTATGTTTGGGTAATGCTATATTTACAACTAACTATTTTGTTTGAGATGTTGTCAAGAGCATCCGAAAGGTTGGAATTCTCAATTCAAAACCACGAATGTGGGTGACTCCAAAAAAGACACAGCACAACGTGAAATATTTTCTATGCAGGGAATTAGGACATAGTCGAAAGAGGAATTTCAAACTCTTTGGACGCGAGTTGAAGGATGACTTTCACCACCATCAAACAACATCCCTATCAGAAGGCATGTGGATATATTGGGATTTTTTGTTTCAGTTTCACCTCTGGGTAATTTCTAAATTCACACCAGAGGTAGTCTTCCTCTTCTTTGAAAGTCAGGTGATAACACACCTAGAGCTTTGGAAATTATGCCCATGTAGATCCCAATTGCGGGTATAAAGGGGCCCCATATTTGAGATTGAGATAAATGTAAGTCCCTTTTCCATAACTCAATATATTTGTCACTCAGTACGAACCAGAGGTCGTCTCAAATAAGACTATCATTTCCACCGATCGAGTCTAACTATGGGCAGTCTGATTCCTCGAGTCTCGGAGATATGTGGAAAACTTGACTACATTCCAACCTCCCCCCAATCCATTTTTCCCCAATTTTTGGTTTCACTAAAATTCAAAAACTGGGATAGCTTGTGAATTCTTTGTAAGTCGCGCTTAAAATCAAGCTTTAGGAACTACAAGTAGCCTAAATTCTCATGTAACCTGAGATATGTAGGACACTGGGGTTCATCCATAACTCTGTGAAAACCAACCTCTTTTAGAAATAAATTTATGGTCGGACAAATATTAGGAACGTCAAACTCCATTTGCCCAGGATTACTTGCATTCACCCTACCCAAAGGGAGGGGGCAATTGTTGACACCTAATTTTTGGCCTCCATATTTCAAATTAGTTTTGAATTTCTCACTTTTAAATAGTTTTAAAATATTTACTTTTTTCGACCCTACATTTTGAATTTAAGTGAAAATATATTTAGTGTTTAATTATACATGATTATGTAATTATCAGTAAAAGAAAATGCTTTGGAATTTATTCAGAGTGAAAAGTTTGATTAAAGTGCAAATACTTTATTTTTTTCAAAATTGATTGAAAATAAGAAATTAATGACATAATTTGTTTCTTAATTTATTAAAAAGACAAAAATAATTGTACTTTCATTAAATATTTATTTTAAAATTATTAAATTTGATAAATTCGTTAAATTAATTAAAAGATAATTTCGTCTCAACTTTATCCAAATTAATTCAATTGTGACTATTTCATTAATATAAAATAACCTTCCCAATTTTTTGGGCCAGCCATTCAGCTAGCCCAACATCAAACTCTTCAGCCAAACATAACAAACACCAGCCCAACAAGAATATTATTCAAACTGGCCCAAACGCCCCTTAAATGACCTGGCCCACACCCTTATAATTTTTCCAACAGCTAACTTCAGCACAAAACAGCAACCAAACACCACAAATAACGTACAAACAACAACAGCTACCACAATACACCATAACAATGCTATCAACAATGACATCAACAACAAAACGAGTACAATACCGACAATTCCAACAACCATGCAATAACAGTCAACAATAGCAGCAAAAATAGACAAATAATAGTTGTAGCAACGTAGACAAATAATAGTTGTAGCAACAACTCAACAATAACATCCGAATTTTGTACAATTTTAGGTCAAACTTATTTCAATTTTGAAATTCAGATCTCAACTCATTTTCTCCTTTTTAACCCCTCCGATTTCCCCCAAAACAACCCCAAATTCATCTATAAATACCCACCAATGTAGAGAGAAAAGGAGGAGAATTCTTTGGAGAAAAATTGAGGATTCAGGAGGAGCATTCCTCTAATCCTACGTAACCAAAGAATTTAAGTAGAAATTTCTTTAAAACATTCAATCCCGACGAATCTATTTAAACTTTGGTGAATTAGCAATGGGTTTTGACAGTGGTGAAACTCTTTCAATTTAAGATCGTTTATCCCGGTTAGCTGCCCAGGGAAAGGTAAACACCTTATCTATATTTAGTTATTTTTCCTTATTATTCTTTTTATGAGTAGGGATTCTGTTGTTATTGTAGTAATTGTGGGGTTGTTCGCTGGTATTCTTGATGTTGTTTGTCATTGATGTGTTTGTATTCACGAGTTTCATGTTGTGTTGTATCATGTTTTATGCTTGTTTCAGGATAAATTCTGGCTAACTTAGTTGATTTGGTCGTATGCAATTTTGGGATGCTGCCAAAATTAGTTCTTCGTATCTTAATTCTAATAAATTCCAATATGAAATAGCTCAGATTGTTCATTCGTTCTTGAGTGACAATACGTCTATATATGAGTTTCGTTTAGATCAAAATAGGACTATCTGACTGTCTGTCCTCATCCTAAGTGGGTTGGTCCTCGGTTTTGATGTTGTGTAGTCTTGTATGATCATACATGTGAAATCTTGAACTTTGATCCTTTTGCTAGAAAGTTGTCGTAGCAAGTTTAGTTGTTTGGTGAAGGTTTAACATGGACCAATCTTGCCCATAATTTTGTATGAACAACTATTGGTTTATTGGGATGCCTTTTTTTTAATTTTATTCAATGTTGTTAAGGTCGGGAAATTCTAAGATAAATGCATAAGTTGTTGATATTACATAATACATGAATTATGTTATGGCCTTAAGTTATTTACGGTTTCTCTCATGGAAAGCTTGGACTTAATAGCTTAATTTTCACAAATATTTGTTTCTTCAAGCTTCAACCATTTTTCAAGCTATTTTAGTTAGTTGATTTATCCATGTCATATGAATTACTTAGAAAAATAACTTTGACAACCTTTTTATGGTATGTTTTCCTTCATTTATCACATCATTGAGTAAATGATTATATGCATTTCTCCTTTTTCAAGTTAAGTGTTTAAGAGAACTTGAATAGCTACTAATTTTTGTTTTTCCTCTCTTTTTTATGTCCTTCTTGGTGAGTTCAACTAGACTCCATCGCCCCTGCATTTCCTCGGGGCCAAAATCATCCCTACTCAAGTCAAAAATCTCCATCAATATCTGTTCAGAGGCTGATATACACTGATATTCACCATATATACGAGATTTACAGGTCAAAGGCGGCTGGCCTAAGCTATTATACGACGTATTATAAAGCTGGGCACAAGAATACAAGGTTTTATATACTGATATACAGTTTATATACATGAAAAACACTGAGATATATGGATGGTATACCTGTGGCATACAATTTAGAAAAAATGGACCCAAAGTCCATAATTTTAAGCCCAAAAATGGGCAGCTTTGTTGGTGGGTCAATTATGGCCCAACTTCCACTCCTGCATTCATAGCTTATAATTATCCTTGTTTATTTGTATCAATTAACATGTTAATCAATTAATCTAGGCAAATCTCCTAAGACGTTGTCATTTTATTTTATCTTAGTTTTTTTTTTACTTAATTCGTAGTTTTTTTTTTCACCTAATTTATTTTATCTAAAAATGGTTTAAATTGACTCCTTCGACTTTTGTTAGCAAGTTTTTAAAAAATTATGCTTTTTTTTTCCAAAATGGCATTTGACTTGTTCATGTAACTAATAGTTCTTTTATATTAATGTAATTTTCTTCAAAGTCAAGAAATTCAATTTTTCTTATAAAAAATAACTTTCTATGATTAATAAGATACTTTTAATTTAATAGTCGCTTAACAATTTTTTCAAAGGTATTTTCTATAACAACATGGACTACTCCATAATAATAATTAATAATATTTTTTTATTTTATGAAAAAAATAAATTATTTTCCTCTTAAGTCCAAAGAAAATGACAACTTAGTTTAAATTCAAATAGAATATTTTCTCATCTAAATTAATGTCATTTTTAAATATTTAAATAAATAATTTTAATATTTTCTATAAAATCAAGTCTTTACAAAAATTAGCCACTTTAATTAGTCAAGTTAGTTCTTTTTGGTAAACCGTTTTAAACGGACGCTCCTAAGTGCCTTAAAAACCTTCTTAGGGCGTTAATTGGACACTTACCCAGTTTTTCTAGTTTTAAAGGTTTATTTGTATTTTTGAAACTTTGAAATTCTTTTAAATTTTTCTTGATTTTTTCTATAAAAATCAAGTGCTGACTCTGTGAATTTCTTAAAATCATTTCAAAATTTCTGTGAATCTTTTGAAATAGTTTTAAGAGCTCAAAACTATTTTCTTGCCAAAAAAAAAATCTGAAATAGGATAAAACACCCTCAACTTGTGGCCTAGCTTGCCATATCCAAAGAAAACATTGTTGCCAGCCCTGCATATACCCTGATGATTCCTACAACGCTTCTGGCAAAGGGTATTAGTCCAACCACTGTTCATGCTACCCTGAGTCTTAGAGGCTAGCGCCCTATCTTGATTTCCATTTCTGAACCTTAGCGCTAAAGAACTGACTGAAGACGGAGATGGGGCTAATGATTTTTTACGAAATTGAGGACGATTACCACCTTTCGACCTCATTTGAGCAAAACTGAAGCTACCTGTTCTAGCCTTCTTGTTCTCCATTTCTTTTTCCTTAAACTTCTGCTCCTCAATCTGTTGAGCATGGACCATCAACCTAGACAAGTCTATCTCCTTAATTAGAATCACGGTCCTACACTCCTTGACCACGCTATCAGCCACACTAGAGACAAACTTACTCATCCTAGACCGATCATCAGACACCACATTATGAGCATAACAAGCTAGATGAGTAAACTTAAGAGAACACTCTTTCACACCTATGTTTTCCTGCTTCAAATTAATAAACTCATGCACTTTAGCCTCCCTCAACTCTAAGGGAAAAAACCTATCTAAAAGGGTTGTAGTAAACTCCACCTATTCAACAGGCCCTACATCTGTGCCTCTATCTCCCTTTCACTGCTTATACCAGGTGTGAGCTACATCATGCAACTAGTAAGCACCCAACACTGCACTCTCACTAGAAGTCACACCCATAATGTCAGTTACCTTCTGAACCATGTCAAGAAACTCCGGCTGATACTCATTGGACTTGGATCTCGAAAACAAAGAAGGGTTTATTCGGGTAAAGTCTTGAATCCTAGATGCACAATATTATCCACTGGAACGGCTGGGATAGCAGCCTACTGATTATTTTGAGTTGCTACTGAGTGAGATAAAGTAGTGAATGCAGCTCTAAATTCCACGTAAGAGACATACTTGTTCAGAGGTTCTTTCTAAACGGGTGAAGGTGGGAGCTGATTCCCATTTCTTTTTTTGTTATTATTTCTAGGAGGTATGTTCTGTAAATGAAAAGAAGATTGAATTAGAAAAAGATTTTGAATTGATATCATTCTCCTGACCTGAATACTGAAAGAAGAAAACTTTTTCCTAAAACGTTGGGTAGCCTCTTGTCCATAAGTGTGGTGCGCTTCACACCATGCACCAAACTCTACTTAACGCGACTTTCAGACTCCCTAGGACAGTTAAAAACCTTAGGTTATGATATCAAGTTTGTAACACCTCAGGAGTACACCCTGGACGCTACACAATGATTACCGTCACAAATGACCCCAATCTAACCCATGAGTTTGTACCTGCTGTAAGCACTGAAAAATACTGATAATAAAGATACATGTGCGAAAACAAAGCTAGATACGCCATAAGGTTTAAATTACTAAAACAATCTTTAAAATAATGAGCCTAAAAATAACAATTTGAAAATAATACTTTAAAGACGATCAATAATAACTAAAAACTAATTAACTGTTTGAAAATGTCTGAAAGCCTCTAACTGACTGACTGTGGTATTGATGGGACAAGTCCCCAAATAACTCCGACTGACTACTGAACTGAAATACTGAAATAAACATAATCGTCCCTCAGAATATGAGGACTCACCACTGCTACTGATGTTGATGTGCTGGAATATCTAAGTACGGTTGGGAAACTAAGCGTCCAAACCTATGATATAAGACATCATAGCGCAAGAAATGAGTATCCAATCAGTAGTTTGAATGTCCTAGTATGTTAAATGAGGTTAGGATAATATGAATGGGCTCATGTACATTAATAATATTTGACTAAATGAATAGAATGAAATAACTGATGCATAGTATACGTGAAATTTGTAAAATCTGATGATGCATGACCAAGCATATAACATGATACTGAAATAGTTTGTAAACTGAAGTACTGAAATGCTAAAACTAAATAACTGATAACTATATGCTATGGTCAAGGAAACCAGAAACTATACTTTGTACTAAATACTGAACTGAGACTGTGGGAGCTAGCTATAATCGACATACCTTAATACACTATCATGGTCCAACCTATAACCCCAATTTGAAGGGCATCAGTACCGTGCCACGGGTACTAACAATGGTTGTGCGGATCCACTAATATAATGTCCCGAAGGACTAGGGTTCTATGCCTAACTGATGGGGGACTCCCCATATCCTATGCTGGCTACGTATTTCTGGAACACAGGGACTGCTACTAACGTCGCATTCCTACTAACAGAGGAGACAAGTGCCTCATGCCTACTGAAAGGGAAGACGTCATCCCTATGTTAACTCGGTGCTAAGGTTTACTCCCAACTGAAAGACACTAGATTCTAGACTAATTTAATTTTAGCTGGTTGATAACTAGTTGGATAGATGACTCTCATGGTTTATCTGAAACCATTCTGAAAAATACTGAAACTATGTAAACAACTAATTTTTTGGGTATTCATAACCCCTAGGACTCGATAGCAATAACAATAAGAAAATATGAGAGCATTTAAAACCATAATAAGTAAGCATTACTCAAAAATCTTTACTTATGCATTTCATCAAACACTTGAGGGTCATAAATTAAATCATGGAATAGTTAAAACATATGATGGTAGCATAAATTCAAAACTAAAACCATGAATTAATGATTTAACATGACAAATTCCATCATTCAAACGTGTAAGGTTAGTTCAATCGAAAATCACTTGTACACATCATGTATATTTGAAATTCATAAAAGTTCCATGAAGATAATTCATTCAAACATGTGAATTCATGATTTAAAATATGAAATAGGTTCTTGGACTCTATGGGTGAAAAAGGGCCTATGGATGAACATTTAACATACCTTAAAGCTTTAATCTTGTAAGAGAATTAACTTTCTTAAACGTTCTTGGATGGTGAAGCTTGAATTCTTGAGTTTTCTTGAAGGAATAATGATTGAAATTGATAAATGTAGGTGGTGTATAGGGTTTATTTTAGAGATAAAATTGAGGAAATTTGGCATATAATGCCTTAACTGGTGATAAATCCCATGTTTTCATGGATTAGGGCAATGGGAAAAGACCAGAATGCCCCTGTAGGATTTAAATTTGTAACTAAAATATGGATTTGGCCACCACTACTATGTGATGAACTCCTCATCTATAGACCCACTGCGATGCGGTGCAATCACGATGAGGTTCTAGAAATAAAATCCAAACGTGCCTTAATCCTCATCCAAAAAGTGTGGAACCTTTCCGAGACATGCTACTATAACCCCTGAACATGAATTAAATTAGAAACCATTGTCTCGAGGTTGGGAAGGTGACTTTAAAAATCATCAAAGTTAAGAGGCCAAAAATAAAATGAAGTCCCCAACACTTAGCTAGATTTTCAGGTATTAATCCTCTTATACATGCACTATGGGCTGAACTAAGCTAAGACTAATATGGGGTATTACATTATGGATGTGTTCCCTGTGGATTTGCCTAAAATGCCTCTAGATCATGATATTGATTTTACCATTGATGTTGAGTTGGGTACTAAGCCCATTTCCATTTTTTTTTATAGGATGGTCCCAACTGAGTTGAAGAAACTGAAGAATCAGTTGCAGTAGTTGTTGGATAAGGGATTTATTCAACCTAGTATATCGCCTTGGGGTATGTCTGTCTTATTTGTGAAGAAAAAAGATGGGTCTATGCGTATGTGTATTGATTATCACCAGTTGAATAAGGTGATAGTTAAGAATAAGTATTCTCTTTCTCACATTGATAATTTATTTGATCCTCTTCAGGATGCTATGGTATTTTCGAAGATTGATTTGAGGTCCAGTTATCACAGTTGAGGATTAGAGTTTTGGATATTTTTAAGATAGTTTTTCATACTCGATATGGTCATTATGAGTTCTTGTTCATGTCTTTTGGGTTTATCAATGCCCTTGCTGCGTTCATGGAGAAGATAAACTGGGTATTTCGATTATATCTCAACTCTTTTTTTAATGTATTTATAGAGGATATGTTGGTGTATTCCAAGAGTGAAGTTGAGCATGAGGAGAATTTTATGCTTCAGAGATTGAGAGATGAGAAATTGTATGCAAAGTCTTTAAATGCGAGTTTTAAATGGAGTCTATTATTTCTTGGGTCATGTGGTGACTAAGGAAGGTATTATAGTTGATCCAGCCAAGATTGTCGTGGTTTGTGATTAGGCTAGACCTACTTCACCCACTGAAATTTAGAGTTTTATTGGCTTAGTAGGTTATTATCAAAATTTTGTTCAGGATTTTTCATCCATTGCAGCTACATTGACCAAGTTGACCCAGAAGAAGATTTTCTTTCAGTAGTCTGATGCTTGTGAGGCGAGCTTTCAAAAGCTCAAGGATTTGTTGACTTCAACTCCTATCTTAACTTATCCCAGGGAAGGCGTGGGTTTTACTATCTTTTATGATGCTTCAGTTGTTGGGTTACGTGTTTTGTTGATGCAAGAGGGTAAGATGATTATTTATGCATCTCATCAATTGATACCTCATGAGATAAATTATCCTACCTATGATTTAAAGTTGTGTGCACTTGTGTTTGCCTTAAATTTGTGTAGGCACTACTTATATGGAGTTGATGTGTCGTGGAAGCATGACACTTTTGATGCTTAAACAGTGAAATTATTTTGAAACTTAGGTTTTTTTAGTAGATATGATGTATTTTTGTGGTTATTACTGGTTAAACAGGTCTAGCATAGCGTTGGAAAGAAACTGGAACAAAAAGACCTAGAAAGAACAAACTAAAGATGGTACGATTCATCTTAGTAGTCATAAACATAGCATATGGCAAGTAAGTTGACTCGTAAGCACAACAAAAACCAAGGCCATGAACAAAAGAAAAGTGTTGAGAAGATACGACTAAGAATCTGAGTCATAAGATAGGATACAAACGGTATCACGAAGTCGTACGCAAAGCAGAACCCAAGAAAGAAAATTAGAGTTGAAGTGTCAGAAGAATACAAGTCAGAAATCTAAATACAACTCGTGTGACCCAATCATAATCAGACTAGTGTTCAAGTTAAGAAAGGAAGAATTCCTAGGTGAATACGAGTGAAGGACATAATTTGCATGATCATGGTGTGACTCGGGAGCAGCGGTCGTAAGCAACACAAAAAGTTCAAGCCTAAAAGAGCATACACTGGAGTGGATACGAAAGGTCTGGTACAACTCATATGATGTCGATACGAGTTGAAGAGCGAGTCATACCTTGTGCTGACATAACATTACCTTTTCCATTTTTATTAGTATTTCTAAGTATTTTTGAGATACTATAAATACCTTAGGGTTTATCTTTTATTAGGTTACACATTCGTATAATAGTTACTTACTTTTATATACTCTTACAATTATTCTTGAGATTTTGGGTGTTATTCAATAAAAGACTTGAGATTTTATTCATCTTATTATTGTGCAATTAATCTTTTGTATTCTTCATTACTAATCATGGATTCTTGCATGAACATGAGTGACTAATCTTCCTGACTAGGGTTATGGGAACCCTGGAAGATTAGCTACGTAAAGGAAGTGGGAGATTCATCTATTCTAGGGTTTATGCATGTATCTTAATCTTATTTATAATAATTGACCTCAGAGCTACTGCAGAAGCGTAGGGATAGATTATATTTGCATACGCCCTCACAAGGGATTTTGTGATTTGGAAAAGAGGATTAAGATAGTAACTTAAGATTCACTTCCATCTTGACATTCCATCATCTCATCTAATCACTTGAGACTCAAAAGGTGAAAGTAAACTGAAGTCATAAACAAAGAGCAATAAGGCAACGCCCTAAGAATCACAAGGTAAAAGGTGAGATTTATCAACATGTTCACAAGACGATTGATTATACATATCTTGTTGACTTTACATGCAGAGCAGTAGAATAGGTGGATTGAACACAAGAAATTTACAAAGTTTAGAAGCCAGGGGGACACAAACCTAGTGTTCGTCTTCTATTGCTTACAACTAAAAAGCATTCAAGATTTGGTTATTAGTTACCGATAATTCCAAATTCCCCCTATTTACTTTTCGTACCATTCGTGAATTACATCAAGTCAAGCAACTGGTCAACATTTTCCCTGTGGGTTCGACCCTAACCTAGTTAAGTTAATCTATTTGGTATCGACCATAAAATACTTCTTTTGGAGGTTATTTTTGGGCGACATCAAATTTTGGCGCCATTACCGAGGACGAGTGTTTGCGTAGTTAATTGAATTGGTGAAGTTCAGGGATTTTATTTTCTATTTTGATTTGGCATACATTGGTATATGTCAAACACTACGAGAAGAGGCAATCCCTTACTCTCTTTTGATCTAGATCCAGAGAGAATTCTTTAAACACCAAGAAGAATGTTAGGACAAGTTTGTAATGGTATTCAAGACCCCTCTCCCCCACCTGTTGATCCTAATGCGGCAATCTCACGTGCTCCAGTTGATCCATATAATATTGTAGATTTATAGACACAACAACTAATAGCTTCTATTGAGAAAGAGAGAAGAGCAGCTGAAGAGGCCTTATTAGCTGAAGAGGTTGGGTTAACTCTGCAAGAAGGACTAGCCCGTCCTACACAGGTAGCTGAGCAATGATCTGTATTGATTCCTACATATCAGCACTTACACCCATACTATAATAATGAGGATATGGGTTATGTTGAACCTGATGAAATAGAAGCCATTATTCCTCCTGCTTTACCCCCTAATGTGAAGTTTTATATCACAAGCGCCATGATCTAATGTTGAACTTGAAGGGTTTATTTTTCGGATCAGCAACTGATGATGCAAATATGCATCTTGCTAATTTTACAGGGATTTACATATCATATACTATTCTGGGGGTAGATCAGGAAGTTTTGATATTAAGGTTGTTCCCATTGTCATTGATGGGTGAAGCATCATTATGGTTAGGGTAACTTCCAAGAGGCTCAATCACTACTTGGCTTGAGTTACCTAAATAGTTTTTGAATTGATTTTTCCCTCCTGCTACATTTGAAAATGAGATTTATATGTTTAGATAGTTACCTGTAGAATCCTTGTATGAAAAGTGATTTAGATTCAACAAAAAACTGAGCATGGTACCTAATCATAGAATCAGAGGATCAAATTTATTGAAAATCTTCTATAGATCATTGAATGTTAGTTTGAGAGCAGTGGCAGATAATATTTTTAGAGGTGCATCCATGCATCTTCGATGGGATGCTGAGCAAGATATGTTGGATAATATTACAGTGACTAATAGAGGTTGGCATACTAGAGAGGTAGAACATGGTGCAGGTACTTATGCTATTGGAGTGGCCAATGCTTATGGATCTGGTCTATATTTGATAGCACAAGAGGTTGCACAGATTCATACTGATACTGGGTTGCTTACAAAATAATTTGTAATAATATGTGCTGAGAAAGTGAATATAGTTGTGGCACAGGGGTCTACTTCTAGAACTTTTGAGATTGAATCTAAAAAGGAAGTAAAGTATCTTGATCGTAGTTTGGTGGATTTTTTAGCCCAAGGGAAATGAAATTAAGGTCAAAACTATTATAATGATAGATACAAAGACATAAGTAGAGAGAGATAGTGATTGGCGGTGAAAAGATGACTACAAAAAGAACAGTGACAAGTATGTTCCACCAGGTAATCGTGATTTAGAATCCAAAATGGAGGTGTTGTTGTCAAAATTAGTTGTGGCAAAAAAGTCAAGAGATATGCCATAAGGATATCAAGGAAGACCTGTCAGGGTTAAACTAGAAAGTTGAGTCGCATGCTACAGCAATCAAGTAGTTGGAGAAATAATTTGGTTAGATATCAGCCATAGTAAATCAAAGATATCCTGGCACTGTCTCAAGTAACACGGTGGCTAATCCAAAAAATGATGGTCACTTCCACGCCATTACCATTCAAAGTGGTAAATACACCATAGACCTACCTATACTGGTTGTAGATGAGCAAAAAAATGATGACGATACTATTGATATGGATAGTAAAAGCAATCAAGATGAAGGAGAAGATAATGTCGAGGAGCCTAGTTTGAAGCCTATCCCGAGACCTCATCCTCCTTTTTTCTCAAAGGCTAAAAAAAAGATGGTAAGTATTAGAAGTTTTTGTCGATACTAAAAGAGCTATCAGTAAACATCCCACTTGTAGAGACACTAGACCAAATACCAAGATATGCAAAATTCATGAAAGATCTAATCACCAAGAAGAGGACAGTTAGTTATGAGCTAGACGACAATATTCATCATTGTAGTACAGTAGCTACTATATCATCCGATGGAGAAGAAAGAGGATCCTGGTGCTTTCACTATACCTTGCACCATTGGATCGTCCAACTTAGCACGTGGATTATGTGATTTGGGTGTTAGCATCAACCTCAAGACATTTACTATGTTTAAACAGTTTTGGTTGGTAGCTGTTAAACCAACCATAATGAGATTAGTAATGGTAGAAAAAACTATGAAAAAGCCAATTGGTATCTTATATAATGTATCGGTAAAGGTGGCTTCTTTTATCTTTCCTGCAGATTTTGGGATATTGGACTGTGAAATGGACTTCTAAGTCCTAATTATCTTGGGAATACCATTCTTAATTATAGGAAGGACATCAATTGATTTGAATATAAGACATCTGATGCTAAGACTCAATGATGAACAGGTAGTGTTCAATGTATGTAAATCTATGAAGCATCCTAGTGAGTTAAGGATGGTATCCATGATTGATGTGTATGATGATGAAGTGGATTCCTTTTATGATATCAATTTAGTTACTCTTTGGGATGATGGTTCTGATGCTGCTGTTCCTATTGAAGATAGGCTGGGTGTTGGAGCTTTTGCAACTGTGATCATGAATTTTGATAGTGATGGTATTGATGAGTATGATGATATGGTATGTGTACTTTATGGGAGTGGTTCGTATACTTATGCACCAAAGAAGTTTGATTTAGATTTAAAGAATAAAACTACTCCACTTGCTCACCCATCCATTATAGAGCCACCGATCTTAGAGTTGAAGGCCCTTCCTTCTCATTTGCAATATGATTTTATAGGGGCCAACAACACTTTACTGGTAATTATTGTAGCCAATTTGATTAACTCAAAAGTGAAAGCATTGTTATCAGTATTACAGAGATTTGAGAGGGTCATTGGTTGGTCCATTGTAGATATTATGGGTATTTCACCTAGTTTGTGTACTCATAAAATTCAATTTAAACTGGAGTGTATTCCAAGTATAGAACATCAGCATCGACTCAATCCTCTAATGTAGAAGGTGGTGCAAAAAAAGATAATTAAATTATTGTATGCTGGTGTAGTATATCCCATTGCTGACAGCAAGAGGGTCATTCTGGTACAATATGTTCCAAAGAAAGATGGGATTACTATTGTGCCTAATGAGAAGAATGAGCTAGTGCCAATAAGGCCTGTCATAGGACAAAAAGTGTTCATGGATTACAGGAAATTGAATGCATGGACTCAAAAGGACCATTTTTGCATACCCTTCATGGACTAGATGTTAGATAGGTTAGAAGGCAGAGGATGGTAATATTTTCTTGATAGGTATTCAAGTTACAACCAAATCACTATTGTTCCTAAAGACCAAGAGAAGACTACCTTCACATGTCCTTATGGGACTTTTGTATTCAGACGTATGCCATTTGTACTATGTAATGCTCCAGCCATATTTCTGAGTTGTATGATGTACATCTTCTCTGATATGTTAGAAGACACCATCAAAGTATTTATGGATGATTTTTCGATCGTTGGTAATTCTTTTGATGACTGCCTAGTACACTTGGCCAATACTCTTAAAAGGTGTGAAGAAAGCAATTTGGTACTTAACTGGGAAAAGTGTCATTTTATGGTCAAAGAAGGTATTGTACTTGGGCACAAAATTTCAAAAAAGGGTATAAAGGTTGATAGATCTAAAATAGAGGTGATTGACAAATTACCTCCACCAATTTTTGTGAAGGGAATTCGAAGCTTTTTAGGGCATGCAGGTTTTTATAGACGTTTTATCAAGGATTTCTTGAAAATTTTTAATCCTCTTTGGAAGCTTCTGGAGAATGAGGGGAAATTTTTTTTTGATGATGCATGTATGAAGGCTTTTGAAAGCCTAAAAGAGAAGTTGGTGTTGGCTCAAATCATTGTGTCTCCTAATTGGTCCTTGCTTTTTGAGTTATGTGTGACGCAAGTGGAGTGGCTTTAGGTGTTGTCATAGGCCAAAGAAAAGAAAATATTCGTCATCCTATCTACTATGCCAGTAAGTCATTAAACCCTGCTCAAAAGAACTACACAGTGACTAAATAAAAGTTGTTGGAAGTGGTTTTTGCTTTTAAGAAATTTAGGTCATACTTGATTGGGATGAAGGTAGTTGTGCACACGGACCATACAGAAATGCAGTACTTGATGGAAAATAAAGATGCAAAACATAGACTTATTGCATGGGTACTTACAGCAAGAATTTGATTTTGAAGTCAAGGAAAAAAAGGCATAGAGAACCACGTTACGGATCACTTGTCTAAACTTGAGGAGGAAGCTATGTAGAAAGTGGAAGATGGGCTAGATATTGATGATAATTTTCCATATGAGTAGTTATTAGCAGCTTCCCACGATCTAATTTCATGGTTTGCAGACTACGCAAATTATCTAGCCAGTGATCTAGTCCTAGAAGATCTTTCCTTCCAACAAAGAAAGAAGTTTATGCATGAGGTAAGGAAATTTTTCTGGGATGAGCCTTATTTATTCAAAATATGTACGGATGGAATTATTCGTAGATGTACACTTGAGGAAGAGATGATGAGCATACTTGAGGCTTGTCATTCTTTGCCATTTGGGAGTCATCATGGAGGAACCCGTATAGCCCATAAAATCTTACAATGTGGGTATTATTTTCCAATAATCTAAAAAGATGCCTATGATTTTGCTTCTGCCTCTAACCAATGTCAATGCCAAAGTAATATCTCTAGACACCATGAACTGCCTATGACTCCTATTTTAGAATTGGAATTGTTTAATATATAGGGTATAGATTTCATGGAACTTTTTATGAGTTCAATTTTCATGAAGTATATACTTGTGGCTGTGGATTATATATCCAAACTGGTGGAATCAGTTGTGGTCCGCAATAATAAAGCATGAAGTGTCACTGCATTCTTGAAAAAGCACATCTTTTCTCGATTTGGCGCCCCATGTGCTATCAATAGTGACGGTGGGTCACATTTTTGTAATCATCATTTCAAATGTCTACTTGAAAAGTATGGAGTAAAACATAAGGTGGAAACACCTGATCATCCACAGACTATTGGACAAGTTAAAGTGTCCAATAGAGAAATCTAGTCCATCTTGGTGAAGACAGTGAATACCAAAAGGACTAATTGGTCATAAAAGTTAGACGACGCATTATGGGCTCGCTAAATAGCATTCAAGACTCCAATTAGTGATTCACCTTATCAGCTAGTGTATGGCAAGGCTTGTCACTTACTTGTTGAGCTTGAGCATAAAGCACTTTGGGCCTTAAAGAAGATAAATTTTGAGTGGCAAGATGCATCCAAGTCAAGATTGAACAAGATAAATGAGCTGGATGAATTCCAACTTCGAGCTTATGAAAGTTCTGCAAAGCAAAAGATGAACTACATTATGATCGTAAAATTGAGATAAAAAACCTTCAAAAAAGGTGACCAGGTATTTCTCTACAACTCAAGGCTTTTCTTGTTTCCAAGTAAGTTAAAATCTAGATGGTATGGTCCCTTTACTGTGCTAAGAGTGTTCTTATAAGGTGATTTAGAATCGAAGAGGGATAGTGAAGCCTCGTTCAAGGTGAATGGGAAAAGAGTAAAGCACTACATGGATAACATTAAGGAAGTTGGTGTAATTTTTGAAATGGACCTTGGTAAATTCTGAGTAACCAAGGAAATTACGTCGTGTTGCGATATTAAATCAAGCATTGTATTAGAGTCAACCCATGAGGATAATGGGTAAAATCTGAGTATCCAACTTAGCCACATCGTGCTGCGATAATAAATCAAGCATTGCGTGGGAGGCAACCCATGTTTTGTACTTATTTATTTATAAGGTAATGTGTTTGTTCAGTGTGTAGGGCTAAAAATTACTGACAATATCCAAAAAGGTTCAAAAAGTTTGGTCATATGAACTCTTTACGAGTCGTATTTAAAGGGTATGACTTGTTAGTAGGAGTCGTAAGGACCTAGGAGATTATGCAGTTCTAGGTATAATTTCTAGAGTGGATACAAATCTCAGAATAAATCGTATCCATAAGGTATGACTCATCACATTGAATCGTATTGACTCCAGAACCCAGGTAAGGATCCATGTCTTTACGAGTTAAGGAAAAGACTTGTAATCCTAGGTACGAGTCGTACCCAAGCTTTCCAAGTCAGGGGTTGCGGGTCAACCCAACCTAGAAATTGGTTCAAAAGAAAAGAAGGGTACCTGATACAGGTACTCGAGATCTGAAACAAGTTCTACACCACAATACCTTTATTTTTTATCAAATTTTGAGCTCCCAAGGCATGAACTCACTATGAATCACATACCAACGTGCTCAAATTTGTCACATTGCAGGATTTAGGCACAAACTTAAGGAAGGAAATCACAAACTCAAGAACCCTACATTTTCAACTAGTGGAGTAAGTTCTCAAACATAAATGATTTTTATTTTAAGTTGATATTGCTAATGTGTCGTATGATAAACTTGCTTTGAGTTCCTTTTACGTATATATTAAATTTTGGTACCCTAGTTCATAGCTTTTAAGTTGAAAATGGAAATTGGGGTTACACTTGGTTTTGGGTGTTGATAATTTGTGTTGTTTTGACTGAAATTTGGTAATATTGATGCAAAAACTAATGGGTAGTTTGAGAATTTTGAATTGGAGTCAACGTCAAAGTTAAACTTCTATGTTGTAGTGGATACAAGATTCCTTATGAATCATACCGATGGTAACGAGGTCGTAATGAGACTCGTACCCACTAACAACATAGAAATATAACTCAATTTGATGTATGTTATGGGTACGACTTTCCTAAATGAGTCGTACCCAACCCATACGACTCATACACTAAAGTCGTATTAACCTGGAAGGAGTTATATATTATAAGTTTTTTTTATCTACTTACGACTGTTGGTAACGAGCTTTACTTTGTCGGTCGACTAGTTCGAAGAACTCATAAATAGGCTAGAGAACACAGTCTTACATTCTATTTAGTATACGGCTCGACCATACGATTTGTACCCAGTCGATACGACTAGTACCCCTGGGAATGACTAGTACCCCCTCACTCGTACCTTAAATAGAACATGCACACTGCAGTTTATTTTATTATCTTTTCTTTATTTTCTTTATTTAATTACTAATTAATGTGTACTTGCAGTAAGTAACAATGCCTCTAAAAGGTGCATCTTCTTCCAAGAAAGTGTCTAAGAATGATAACAGAAAGGCACCGCCTACTAGTTCTGAGTCTACTGAGTCATCCAATAGTAGCGGTGACATATACTAATACCCAACAAAGGTAAAGGGTGATCCAAAAGTATAAAAGGCAGCAAAGGGGAAGAAGATAGCAACTTCGGAGGACACACCTCCACGGGGAATAAGAAGAAAGAACCTGAGTACCTCTTCTCCATACTTACCTCTACCTTCGGAGGCAGAAAATGATGTTGAGTCTAGTTCTAAAGATATAAGTTTTGAAAATGCTAATGATATGGAATAAGTTAATGATGTCCCATTGATCGATGTGCAGCATCCTCCGTTGTCCATCACTACTACTTCGGTGACCACCGTTGAATGGTGGGGGTACCCAAGTATGCAGTAATTATAAAATGATGGCCTGAGCAGACTCAGGACTAGAAAAATAAAAGAAACTTGTACCTTGAGCAATGTTTGATTACTAATTGTATGGCAGAGTTTCCAAGGTTCTAGGAGCAGTTCAAAAAGTATGGTTTTGAGTGGATGACCCGAGAACCCGATAGGTATAGTTCGCCACTGGTGTGAGAGTTTTAAGTGGCATACAAGGGAGAGATGTAAAGGCAGTATCCACAGGGTTAGCTATGGAAGGGTAGAGACCTCATTGCCTTAGTGTTCAATTGGGGTATGGGAGTTGATGTATCGCCATGCATTATTGGCAGATTTTTTTATGAACCAGATTATCAACCTCCGGTAAACACTGGGGAAATGGACTACCAGCTGGAGGAGATAAGGAAAATAAATTGAAAACAACTGGGTTCGAATGAAAAGTTAAGTTATTTTAGGTGGATTACTACTCGAATAGCATTAAATGATGAGAATGCTATGTGGGTTGTTGGTGGCCTGGGTGTGACTTCTCAAAAGATAGAGAAGCATACCCTTAATTTCGAGACTAAGACATGGTAAATGCTTGCCCGCCACAGGTTATATCCCACTATTGGGGACAATGTATTAAGTCCAGTACGAGCCACGATGATAGCCTACTTCATAGCTGGTTACAAGTTAGACGTTAAAGAGTTTTTAGCTCGAGATATGAGAGACCAAGTTGTAGGGGTAAGAAGCCATTGTTGGCATATTCGTGCATGATTGGGCAGCTGTGTTTGGCTGCGGGGGTGCGGGAACTCTTGAGTATAGATAAGACTATAGAGGCAACGAACACCTCAGATTTAGGAATGATCAACAACGCAGCCAACCCAATGTCTAGGTAGGCGAGTTATGTTGGGTGTATTTATGCACCATAGTGTTGTTATCTTAGCTTATTTAGCCTTATTTTGAGGGTTATTCTTTTGATTTATGTATTGATGATGATGATATAAATAATCATAAAAGTGTTCAAGTGTGTGTCTACAAGGTGAAAAGGTGTTTCAAACAAGTTTGGGTTCAAATTGATCATTTAGAGTCTAGACGAGAAAACTAGTTTTACTAGCTTGAGCTAGGTATTGTGCTAGTTGATTTCAATTGATTCTATTAGGTGTATTGAGTTCATAAGGTTATTATTGTTTAATTATATGTGTAAAAAATTATTTGTAATGTGAAAATTTCAAATTGGATTAAGTCAAGTGTCGGAACAATAAGTTGAAGAACAATGTCGACTAGCCTAGTCTTAGCTCGTGTTTTTAGTTCATTGCTGAGAATGTTGTGTTTTTTAGCTCTAATATTTGGTGCTTCATTATGTAGTATGCTTGGTGAATTGATTTTGAAGACATTTATATGAAATACAAGCTGGAAACCAAAGGAAAACAACACCAAAAGGAAAGGAATGGAAGAGGAAAGCACAAGACTTAGTTGCACGTCAGAGGTAAATTCCAATGAGCCTATACGTTTGGGCCACAACGTGCCACTCTTACCATGCGAAATGCAATTCTCCACTTTTATATTTCCAGTTGATATCTAAGGCATCATGTGGATTAGCCCGTAGGCAGCCACCAATGCGACACGGACCAGTTTCACCCACGGCAAAATTGGTATGTCTATAAATAGGACTTTGTGTACTTGTTGGAAACATTTTTGGATGTATTTGGGAGATTTAGGAGGCTGATACACACGTTTTTTAGGGTTTATTCTTCTAAAATTTATCTTTTTAATAGATTTGATCATGTATTCAAGTATTTGGATGATGATTATGTCAATTAGCGGCTAAATGCCCCCTCTCCGGGGTTAAGGCCAAGAACACGTTTGCTATCGTTATGAATTGAATTCTTTTAGATTGTTTATCATATTTGATTGTTTGTTCATCCTTATTTTAACTATTTTTAGGATTGCACACCCTTAGAATACATATATTGTCAACCTTTTGATCTCGGGGGAAGAAATAGGAAGATAGAACATGGAGATGAATAAAGTAAGGTTCATATTCTTTTATGAAATAAGGAATTTGAATTAGCGACTAGGATAGAGATGTACCTAGAAGCATTGCTTGGTTTACATGTAGGATTATTACATCCCCGCTCAACGATGTAGTTGTAATGTCCAGGTTAGATGGACGATTAGAGGTTGGGAGACCATAATCATGTGATAAACCCTACGAATTAACAACCAAGATAAACGATCTAACGAATGAATTTCAATAGCATAGTATGAATTTTCTAAGTGTGTTAATCCTGTTCTTTACTCTATTGATTGTCTTTAGTCTTTACTTTATGTACTGTTTACTTTAATTTTAGTTTACAACTGTCAAACTCTCTTTTGGTTACACTTTGCATTAAGTTAATCTTAATAACTGAACTAGAATTGAATAGCTATTGGAACTAGTCCCTGTGGGATTGATATTTGGCTTTATTAAGGACACTATATTACTTGGTAGACCACGAACACTTGTATGTGCGCTAGGATACTGTCAGCGAGGCAGCGAGCAGATATGCTTGCCAAAATGTACCGGAGCCAAACTAAGGTTGAAGAGACTGTTGAAGCGGGTTGACAGACTGAGATCGCTCAAACTTTAAATACAGAGGGTATATCTAGTGCCTCACCTTTGATACAGTGTGTACCTCCACGCTCGAGAGATATGCCTTTATGGTTTATGTTGATTTCACAGGCAGTATAGACTGAGGTAATGACTAGACTGGGCACACTAGAGGATAAAGTTCGAAACATAGAAGGGGGCGTAAAGCCCTGGGTTGATACGCAGCTAGCCAACTAGGACAGACAGGTGAATATATGGCTGTATGTTTTTGAGATAAGGATTAATTGACAGTTGGGTAGCGGCCAAACCCTAGATATTACAGAGGTGAAGGCTGAGGTAGTTGACATTAGGAGGATGGTGGATAAGTTGTACGCCCCACAGATTATCTCGGAGCCTGAGGTCATGACTTTTATGCCTGAAGTTCATGTTCATAATATTTAGGATATTTCAGACTCAGTAGAGGAGACTCAAGAGGAAACCCAAGATAAAAGAAGAGAGAGAAAGAGGAGAAAAGGCCACAAAGAAGGCTAAGGCAGATAGCCAACAGAATGAGTAGGATCAGGAGACAAGGGTCCGTGAGATGGCTGTTAGAGATGGTGGATCGAGACCACCAGTTGTTAATGTTGAGAAAGGTGGTGTAGTAGACTCGCCCAGTACCACTGTTGCCGATTCGGTCCCTATACCTGATGAGATACATGCTGATAATAGTGGGGCCCGATATAAGGGCCCATTTGATGATGTTGTTTGAGTTGGTTCCTTGAGCGCCCAGGTATGGTCCCATTCCCTTGTACTTCATTTTTGTGTGCACTGGGGACAGTGCACATTCTTTAAGTTGAGGGTAGGGGTACCAAGTCACCTCAGGCTATACTTGTTGTGTTTCAAAGCCCGAGGCCATATTCTGAAAATTTAGGAGAACTAGCATATTTTGTATGTTTTGTTTATGTTTTGTGTTTTGAATTGTTTTTGTGTGTATTGTATGCTGGGAATAACTGATATAGGAGGAGAATTTATGCTTAAGGCAGTAGACTATTGTTTTGAATGAATATGTTGCTTTGTGCTGAAATTTAACACCCCTCCTAAATATTTGTGTTAATTGTATAATCTGTATATGTGTTAGACAACTGAGAATCTGATAATGGCATTAGAATTAGGGAAATAAAAACTAGGGTAAAATTTTGCAAAACTGGATAAGTAGTACCTAGTAGCATAACCCTGTGCGAGTGTGTGTGAGGTATTACTAAGTTTCCGGTGTATCAAAATCTAGAACTTGCCCAATTGATTTTACTTGGGACTAGGATAATCGAGTAAAAAATTATTATAGGCCATTTTTTTAAGTCCGCTAAAGCCTAAATGCCCAAACCAAATGAATGAATCCCTTTGATCTATATATATGAGCCTTAATTGACCAATTTTGTTGTTTACACCTATTTCACCTTCCCGTTTTTATAATGAACCTGTATTGGCCCTGGTCCTCTTTAGACATTGTGTACCTGAACTCAGGTAAATCTCCTAAGTTGAGGTGGCTATTATAGGGGTGCATAGTAAAAATAAGTGTGAAGAAAGAAGTGTGCAAGAAAAATAAAAAAGGACAGGTACGGTAAAAATAAGAGAAAAAAAAAATGCACCTGGACCATGAAATGTGTGTTGAAATAAAAAGGGAGACATAAGGGCAGAAATAAAGAAAAAAGTGAAAAAAATAAGTAGATCCCGAAGAAAATGTGTAGTGTTAAGAAGGCTTAGTCACTAAATAAAATCTCAGAGAGATACCATACCAGCCTCTAGCCTATGGCATTCTGTATACACCGGTGAAAATTTTTTGTGAGAAAGAGCATTGTTTGATATATCCCTACACAAATTGCTTGATCTTTACTGAGAGTGAATGGTATTTTCTTGATCGTGAGCGCACATGTGTTATGTTGTTAGATTGCTAGACTGTCTGGTTAATGTGGTTAGTGACTATGCCCAATTGTCTGCTGTTAATATAATGCAATCATTGGGTTTCTTTTTGTCATTCCATATACCGAGTCGTATACACAGTCTGAGTTTTAAAAATTTAAAATTAGGGAGGGAAATAAAAGCGCTGAAAATTGAATTGAACTTTCACTGCCATAGGTATCCTAGGATCTTCTTGTTTTGATCATCATTGTTTGTGATAGTTTTAGTTTTTATTTTTGCCTGAGGAAACGCAAACTTCCAAGTTGAGGGTGTTGATGTGTCATGGAAACACAATACTTTTGATGATTAAAACTGGAAAATTGTGCTTGAACTTAGGTCATTTTAGTAGATATGATGTGCTTTTCTGTTTATTATAGGTAAAAACAACTCTAGCATAGCATTGGAAAGAAACTGGAACAAAAAGACTTGAAAAGACCAAACTAAAGATGGTATGATTCATCTTACTAGTCGTCAACATAGCATACGGCAAGTAAGCTGACCCGTAAGCACAATAGAAAATAAGGCTATGAATAAAAGCTAAGTATTAAGAAGATACGATTGAGCATTTGATTCATAAGATGGGATACAAACTGTATCTTAAAGTCGTACACAAAGCAAACCCAAGAAAGTAAATCAGAGTTGAAGTGTCAGAAGAATGCGAATTAGAAGCTTGCGTATGACTCATATGACCCAATCATAAGCAGACTAGTGTTCAAGAAAAGAAAAAAAGAAGTCCAAGGTGTATATAAGTGAAGGACACGAGTCGCATGATCATGGTACGACTCGTAAGCAACAGTCGTACACAGAACAGAAAGTTCAAGCCTGGAAGAGCATACACTGGAGTGGATATGAGAGGTATGGTATGACTTGTATGATGTCAGTACGAGTTGAAGAGCGAGTCGTATCTTTTGCCGACATAACTTTACCTTTTCCATTTTTATCAGGATTTCTAAGTATTTTTTAGATACTATAAATACGTTAGGGTTTATCTTTTATTAGGTTATGTACTCTTACATTAGTTACTTATTTTTATATACTCTAACAATGATTCTTAAGATTTTGGGTTTTATTCAATTAAAGACTTGGGATTTTATTCATCTTATTATTGTGCAATTAATTTTCTGTATTCTTCATTGATAATCATAGATTCTTGCATGAATATAAACGACTAATCTTCCTGACTAGGGTTGTGGGAACCCTGGTGAATTAGCTACATAAAGAAAGTAGGAGATTCATCTATTCTAGGGTTTATGAATGTATCTTGATCTTATTCACAAGGGGGTGAGATTTATCAACACGTTCACAAGACGGTTGATAGTACATATCTTGTTGACTTTACATGAAGATCAGTAGGATAGGTGGATTGAACACGAGAAATTTATGGAGTTGAGAAGTCAGGGGGAAACACAAGCCTAATGTTCATCTTCTATTATTTACAACTCAAAATCATTCAAGATTTGGTTACTAGTTACCGATTATTCCAAATTCCCACCATTTACTTTCCGTACTTCTCCTGAATTACCTCTAGTCAATAAACTATTCAATATTTTCCCTGTGGGTTTGACCCTAACCTAGTTAGGTTACTATATTTGGCATCAACTACAGAATACGTCTTTTGGAGGTTAGTTTTGGGCAACATTAGGAGTCCGTTGTGAGATCTTCTCAGATCATCATAGCCTTTAGTACTTCTTCACCCAGTGGGATCTTATTATAAGGTAGAGTCATTGGCTTGAGTTGCTTAAGGATTATGACTTGACCATTCTCTACTATCCAGGCAAGGCTAATGTGGTTGTGGATACCTTGACATAAAAGTCGACTAGCATGGGTAGCTTGGCGCATCTTTTAACCAGGAGAGGCCTTTGGCCTTAGAGGTTTAGTCTTTAGCTAATCAGATGGTTAGTCTTTATATTTCAACACATGGGCGTGTTTTGGCATTTATGGTAGCTAGATCTTCTTTGATGGAGCAAATTCAACCTCATTAGTTTGATGGTATTGGATTGAGGTTGATTCAAGATAAGGTGTTGAATGGGGAGAATAAGAAAGCCTCACTTGATTCAGGTGGAGTTTTTAGGATTAGGGATTGAGTTTATGTGTCGAGAGTGGGTGATTAGATTAGGTTTATCTTGGAGAAGGTCCATTACTCCAGATATTCCATCCATCTAAGTGTGACTAAATGTTTTGTGATTTGAGATAGCACTATTGTGGGGTGATATGAGGCGAGATATAGCAGATTTTATGGCTCGTTGCCTATGTTTTTAATAGGTGAAGTTCAAGATATGAGACCTGGTGGATTGCTTAAGAGGTTACTGATTCTTGAGTGAAAGTGGGAATGGATCATCATAGACTTTGTGACTGGTTTGCCTTGTACATCTTATGGTTGTGATAGTGTTTGGGTCATCATGGATCGATTGACCAAGTCAGCTTATTTTATTCTGGTTCAGGTCTCATTTAGTGCTGAGAGGTCTACCCGTATCTACATATGGAGATTGTGAGACTTCATAGTGTGCTGGTGTCTATTACTTCAGATCGAGGTTTTGTGTTTACATCTCACTTTTGAAAGACTTTTTAGGATGATTTAGGTACTCGAGTGGATCTCTATACAATATTTCACCCCTAAACTGATGGCCAATCAAAGCGGGCTATCCAGGTTTTCGAGTAAATACTTCGTGCGTGTGTGATAGAATTTGGTGGCTAGTGAGAGCAGCATTTTACTTTAGCAGAGTTTGCATATAATAATAGCTACCATTCTAGTATTGATATGGCTCTTTTTGAGGCATTGTATGGCAGGCATGGTCTCTCCCTAATGGGTTGGTTGGATATTTCATAGGTGAGACCTTGAGGTACGGACTTGCTTTGTGAGTCTTTAGATAGAGCCCGATTCATTCAGGATATACTTAGAGCGGATCAGAGTAGGTAAAAATGCTATGTTGATCGTAGAATTCGTGCCTTGAGATTTGGTGTTGGTGATCATTTTTTTCTTCGAGTTTCACTTATGAAGGGTGTGATAAGGTTTAGGACGAGGGACAAGCTTATCCCTAGGTATAGTGGCCCATTCGAGATTTTTTGGACTATTGGTGATGTGGCTTATGAGTTGGCTTTGCCCCCTGATCTATCAGTGTTTCATTCAGTTTTTCATATTTCTATGTGTCATTGTTACATTCTGAATGAGTCTCATATTATTTGTTGGGAGTTAGTTCAGTTAGGTGAGTGATTGTCTTTTGTTAAAGATTTAGTCTCCATATTGGTTGGGAATGCTAGGAGGTTATACTCTAGAGTGATCCCTGTGGTTAAGGTCCAGTGGCGACATCGACCTATAGATGAGGCTACTTGGGAGGTCGAGTTTGATATGCATAGTTCTTATCCCTAGCTCTTTATTGATTCAGGTATTTCTTTGCCTTAGTTCGAGGACAAACTAGATTTTTAGTGGTAGATGATGTAACACCAACTTTTTGATAAAATATGTAAATTATGTATTTTGTATGATTTGACTATTTTACCCCTCCTCATAGTTGCATTATGGTATTTCTAGAGTTTGGGGATGATTGACATGGTTCTCGATGCATTTTGGTACCATTTTATGCGATATTGTGGTTTTTGATGGCTTCGGGAGCCTTATTTTGGACCTATGTGGATATCTTATGATCCGTACGATGGATATGAATGAACTGTGCCAATAGCTTCAGAATATCAATTTTAGACTGGGTAGACCTTTAGTTCAGGTCCCGATGCACCCGAGCTCATTTCGACCTACTGGTCGAAAAGTTAGAAAAATTAAAAATATGAGTGTGGGACCCATATTTGATTGAAACGACCTTAAATGAAAAATCCGACTTTGCCAAAAGATCCATAATGTCTATTTAGGGTGGTCACATGTTTGGTGGGATTTTACGCTTTTAAATCTCATTTCGAACCTCGATTTGGAAAATTATGATTTCAAATTTTGGAGATCAACTTTGTGAAAATAATATTTTTATTAAAATCTGATAGCTTCATTGAGTCTGGAGAATTGAATTTAGTGTGGTTACATAATTCGTTTGCGTATATCGGGCTCCAAACGAATTTTGAACACTCCGCCGAGTTCCTGGTTGGACTTAAAAATTAAAAAATATGGTGCAATTGCAATTTTTTGGGTATAAAAACAGTTTTTCCCTCCTTTTTGGCCATTTTGCTCATTTTTCATTTTGTCTCTTAAGATTTGAACCCTAAAATAGCGTGGGAGCTTAAAAGTGAAGCTTGTGGGAGCTTGGGAAGCTAGAGTAACATCTATTTCTTAATTCTATTACGAATTTAGGGTAAAAATTCACCCTTCTCTTAGTAATTTCTTGATTAATTTGTCAAAACCCCAAAAATCATAGAGCTTGATTTTAAACTCCAATTTCACTCCTTTTCACTTGAATAATGTTTTTATCTTATAATAACTAGTTTTTCATCAATTTAACCTTCAAAACAATTCTGATTCTTGATTTTAATCTGAATTTCAAAGATTTTACCCATAAAGCTTAAAAATAATACGATTTAAACCTTATTTTTTACTCGATTTGACTTGAGTTTTCAGCTTTAGATTCCTAAAAATATGGAGAACACATTTTTGAAGTAAAGTTATGATTTTCCCCTTCTTTTTCGAAAATCCATTTTAGGGGTCTGTTTTGACCCCAAACTAAAAGTAGTTAATATGGGATTCGTTGATTTGTTTTTACGCATAGATTTCATATTTGCTGTTTTCAAAGGAGTTCAAGATCTTTCTTAAAAAGTAAGGTTGTTGATTCAAAGTATAGCGGATCAATTTTAGCTATTAAGGTAGGTTATGACTTAACTCTTTTAGACTGAGCTGGATAGTAACTGATAATATTAAGGGTGGGAACTAACTCTTTTAGACTTAGTGTATATTTTGTATGCTTTATTTTTACTTAGTATACCTACTAAGTAAAAATGGACCATACGCATGCCTACTGCGCCTTTTCAATGCAGGTCCTAGCCCCAGTGCGCCTCAACTTGCTTGACTCGGACGATTGTTGGAGCTTCAAAGGTAGTGGTTGGATATTCATGCATCCGGAGTTCACCTCTATCTTTCTATATTAGTTATGTCTTTATTAGTGTTCGAAGACAGATATTTTTCTTTGTGGTTATTTTTCTAATGTATTTGACTCTAGGATTATTAGTAGTTCTTATACTGTTGACATAAGATTTTGGGAGTTATGGCTGCATGTGTTGATTTTATTCTTTTCGTTTTTACTATATCTATATGGTTCGGCTTCATTATAGAAGCCTTAGTTAGAAGTGATTTCTTTTGAATACAACACCTACATCAAGTGAGATTTAAGGATGTTGAAGGTTGGGGGTATTCAAACAGTAGGTAATTCAGATCTAAATGCAAAATCCCTAAATATATTAATAATCTACAATACCTTTCGAGTAAAAAGCTCTAATCTTTAGTTTTCTAAATTTAATTTTTAGTTTAAGTGGTGGTATTAGCTTTCATCTAAGCTCAATCCATTGAACTATAGGTTAGATTAAAGAGAGTTAAGATGAGAGACTTAGCTTTCAGTAGACAAGGCAAAGATGAAACAGAGATGAGATGACTGATGGGAAAATGGCGGGGACACTGATCGGATTCTGTAAACATGAAGATAAAGAAGAATGAGACGGTTATAGAGACAACAGAGATGACTTTTACTTTCCTAAGTGACCTAAGCCTTTTGTTGTCTGGTTTTGTTTTTTAATTTAAACCTGGATCAGGTCAATTTTAGGTCTGACCTACAAATTGGATTGTAAACTATTTTGTTTTGGTTATGAAATGGGCTCTTACCCGATTTTGATTTTAAAAAAGTTCTAGAAGCCTTACTAGGGACATTTCTGTCTTATCCCCATGTGTATTAGTTTGGGTGAGAGTTTTCCTTGTCAAGTTTTATCGCAACAATTGCCATCATGACCTATCAATTTTTAGGTCGTAACAAGTTTATATTTATATGTTTTTTTATATTTTATATTTATTTGTATCATACTATATATTTTAAATAAATTTATTGTTTGTATTTGGATAGTTTAGTCATGAATATGTACAATTTAACATTTAAACTTATATACGAACAAGAATATGAATTAATTATATTTATTTGAGACTAAAATATACAAATATACAATGTATCATTCAACGCAAATGTAACATTAGTGTTTGTATGTCAAATTTATCATTTATATTTTCATATAAACAAGTATCATTTGTATATTTATGGTTCAAGTTGTATAAACAAGTACCATTTAATACAAATGTAATATTTATATTTGTACAATTTAACAATTGTATCTGCATAATTTATCATTTGTATTGTGCAGTTTGAATCAATAAATTACAATTCGTATTAATCAACATAAATACAAGTATTCGTAGAAAGAAAAATAATAATTTTTTTTCAGTTGTTTAAAAATACAAATGATACTGTCAACTACAAATTCAAAATGCAAGCAAATGAAATTTAAAATACGAATGCAAAATAGTTCTTCCAAAATATAAGTGCACCAACGAAAACAGAATACAAATAAAAAGAAAATAAAACCATAAAATAAAAATATAATATGCAGTCAATGATAAAATAATAAATACAAAATAATTCTTTGAAATACAAGTATGAATTGTATAAAATATAAATAATGGTGTGGACTATAAAATACTAAAATAAGTGCGAACTATAAAATACTAAAATAAGTGCGAACTATAAAATACAAATACAAGAACAGACTATAAAATACATATATAAATACAATTGTATCAACGAATATAAAAATATAAATGATGGTGTGAATACAAATACAATAAGGTTGTGATATTTTCCTTCTCATCCATTACTTGGGCTCGACGTAGTCATATTTTTGAAAATACAGAAACATAAAACAAAACAAAAAAAATGAGAGAAAAAAATACAAAAAAAGAAAAATAGAAACTAGAGATAGAAGAGAGAAAAAAATGAAAAGAAAGAAACGAAAAAACAGGAAAAGAAAAGAAGAAAAAAATAAAGATAGAAAAAAAAAAGCAATAAAGAAAAAAAAGAAAGAGAAATAGAAGTTGGGGATAGAAGAGAGAAAAAGGTGAAAAAAATTTTAAAAAAAATAGAAAAGATTAAAAAATAAAAATAAAAAGAGAAAAGAAAAAAAATAATGGTGAATATAAATACAATGAACGTTTATGAT
Organism: Capsicum annuum; assembly: GCF_002878395.1. NCBI lineage: Eukaryota > Viridiplantae > Streptophyta > Magnoliopsida > Solanales > Solanaceae > Capsicum > Capsicum annuum. The sequence continues at coordinate 46,115,211 of NC_061115.1, forward strand.
GTTTTCGTCATCATTCATGACTTGTACTCGACGTAATCATGTTTTTGGATAATCTAAAAAAATATACAATGTAAAATACAATTAAAAAAATGAGAAAGAAAAAAAGAAAAAACAAAAGGAAAAAAAAAAAGAAAGAGAAGCGAGGTTTGAGATGGAAGAGTTTAAAAAAAATGGAAAAAAAAAAAAAAGAGAAATAGATGCTAGAGATGCAAGAAACTAAAAAGAAAAAAAGAAAAGAAAAGAAGAAAAAAGAGAAAAAAAAAAATCATAAATTGTAATTTTAAAAGAGGTTATTTTCTCGAAGTGCCCTTTTTATATATTTATATCTGTAGTGATATCGATACTATATTAAAAGTGTGAAAGGTTTTAGAAATATTGTTTAAACTTTTTGCCCTTTTTTAAAAGTCTCCATTTTAGACAAAATAGTCTTTTTACTTTTTTTCTCAAATTATTGGTTAATTATTTTATAATATTTAAAATTTGAGAATCCTAAAATATGGTAATAAGGAATTAGGAGAACTAATAATTAATGAATCCTAAATTATATGGTAAAAAGAAATATATGATAAAAAGATATATGGGAATTAAGAAGTCCTACTATTTTACACTTTTAAATCAATTTAAATATTGCCTTATATTATTACGCAACACAGCCTCACAAATACGTCTCTTATGGCCCAATATTTTCTTTTCTTCCTTTTCCTTTTATTAGTTTTTAATTTTGATTTTGGTCGTATTAAATTCTTATTCTTTTAAACTTTTAATTACAAGCTGGTTACTTTTGAATTTCTTCCTTTTGTTTCTATTTTTATTTTTTATTTTTTTTATTCATCATTTATTTCTATTATTTTAAATTCTTTTTTATTTTTATTATTCTTATATTTTTTAACATATATTTTTTATTATTTCATTTCCTTGTTTCTCATTTTCAATCTTTACTTCATGTGGTTCCACGCAATTGATCGTAGTATCTATTTTTTAAATTCATTTTATGTTTATTTTTTTGATTTAGAATAATTTTGTTTGTATTATAATTTTTAAAGTAAAGTAGAATTCATTGTTAAATAAGGTTGTAGACTTAAAAAAAATTTCTCTTAAATCATACTTATGTACGTCATGCTAAAATTTTACATAAGAGTAATATGTTAACTTTTTTATTTTGAATTCTGAACTTATGTTATATGTTAGTTTCAATTTATTTATTTTAGTAGTATTGACTTGATATTTCACATTGCAAGTCATTTATTTTTTTAGTTAGAATTGGTAGATTATCTTTTTGTCAAATATTTTAATAATTTTATGACATTTATTTATAATATTAATCTCTTTGTCAAATATGCATTTCATAATGTTCTTAGAAATCATGTACTTTTAGTTTTTATGATTAATTTACTTAAAATATACTAATTTGACAGATATAAATCAATATTTTTTATAATATTAGTTACGAATATATGTTTATTAATTAATATTTTTAAAAGATAATACATATCTTAAGTATTTAATATAATATAATATATAAAGATCCTTATTTATCTAATATAACAAATTTTACTTTTGATAATTAACTTTTATTTTTAAAATCAATATAACCATATGGTTGCCCTCGTGCAACAAAATATTACATTTGTGTAGTTCTTCCTTTCGGACTTACTTATTACATATTGACTTGGCACATTTATTAAAAATGTAATTATTGATATAGTGAATACTACATTACCCCTATTAATTGATGTTTAGTAATAGATATTAAAAAATTATTTGGAGAATAAGTAATGAATGCTAAGGGACCGACATGGATTGTGGGTGTAGTGGTGAGACTACTCCATCCTTAATCAGAGATTTCGGGTTCGACTTCTGAATATCAAAAAAATACTGTCGGGAGCACCACCCCCAGAATGGGCCCTGCAGTGCACAATTCGAATTAGTCGAGGCTCCAGTATGGGTACCGAACACTGGGTAGGAAACAAAAAAAATGCTAAGGGTAAAGCATAAGGAAAAAATTTATCTTTTCTTGATTTGTCAAAAATGAGAAGAAAAAATAGAAATTAAATTTAAAAAAAAATAGTAACAAGTAAATACAAGTAGAGAGAGTAATTGCATTGTGACAAACAAATAGATTATCGTAATTATTAGGTTGTGTAATTACCAGGCTCTTAATTACTACCCTAGTAATTACACCAATTCTAATTACGAGGTGGCCTTCCAAATTTACCCTTAAGGATAATGAGGGGAAAAGAGTTAAAATGTGATACATGCAAGGCTAGTGTGGGACTTATTAGGATGAGTTTCTATATATGAATGATATCTTAGAGTTTGAAGAAAGTCATGGAGCAATAAAAAATAAGACCATAGGTGATCAAGATGTTAATAAGTCAATCGAGAAGGACCTTTGTGGGTTATTTCCTAAATTAGCCACTTTTGACCTATTTTTGTTATAAGTTATTTCTACAAAGACGGTAACTATAAATAGTTATCTTAGCCATTTTCTTCTTTAGTTTATAATATTTAAGATGAATTGAGAGGTTTTAAGCTTGTAGTTTTTAGGTAAAGCCTAGCATTAGCTTACTCAAGTAGTTGTTAATTGTAGTTGAGTGATTAAGGTAGATTTTTGATATTGTTTGGATTAACTTCTCCAGAACCTTGTCTTGTCATCTTGTTACGTGTTTTTTTATGGATTTGATTAATATTCTTTGTCTTGAGCCGAGGGTCTATCGAAAATAGCCTTGCTACTTCTCCGGAGTAGTGGTATGGACTGTCTATATCTTACCCTCTCCAGACCCCACTATATGGGAATACACTATATTTGTTGTTGTTGTTGTTGTTGTTCAGATTAACTTCTTTCTCTTAATTAATCATCGAGTCACCTTTTTTGTGGATTTAATTTAGTTGTCTTATCTTTGATTGAGTCAGAGTTATTGTTATTTGATTGGGTTCAATCGAGGGGTGAAGTTATCAAGTCCTTTATTGCCCATAAATTCACTCGAATCTCGATAATTTCATATATCCTTTTTCTTTGTTTTCTCTTTTCTTGTTCCTCCTTCTTTGATTTCTATCATTTTGGTATCAAGAGCGTAGGTTTAGGTTTGTTTTCACAAATCTAAATCTTAAGATTTTGATCTCTTCAAAAATTAAAAAAAAATCTATGAAAAGTTCCAATAAATTTCAAACTTTTTTTTGTTGTTTTGATTTATTGTTTTTGACACTAGATCTTGATTCTCTAGTTTTTTTAGCCTAAATCTCGAATTTCACTTGATTTGAAGTTGTAGAAGTGAAGTTACCATTGAAATGTTTGAAGTTTTTTAAACTTTGTGGATTTTGTAAAGTGAATTTATTTTTGACTTAATTTTGAATTTAAAAATTAGCGTGGTTTGTTCGTGACGTTGAAAGGAACACGTGGGTGAAACTTTCATAAAATTTGGATTAAAACCAAAGAAGTTATGATCATGTAAAAATTGAGGTTTTTGTTGGTGTTCTTGAGCTTGTTCATATTGTTCTTGAAGAAAAGATAGAAAAGTACACTGATCCAAGACTTTTAAGGTCAAAGTTGGTCAAAGTATTAGTAGGTCCACTTGTGAAATTTTTTAAAAAAATTTATGTGGACATGCCACATCAGCAGTCAACAATCAAAGTCAGCCACTGACTGCCAAGCAGCAGCTAACATGGCTGATAACTCAACGACTCAACAATAGATTCTCCCCAAGCGTTACGTGGTGCATGCATGAACTTTCAGAGGCTAAAATGGGTAGATTTTTCACACAGTTTTTTCCCAAAAACTTTTTGAATTTTAGGATTTTTTAAGTTCTTTTTTTCTTCGATTCATCAACTAGTTAACAAGTAATTAACATCTTTAATCACATATTAACTAGTTTTAATCATCAAATCAAGTACCTTTAAAGTGATGAACTTCTTTAAGGCCTCAAAAAACTTTTAAGTGTCTGAATTTCATGATTCTTATCCTTCGATTCCTCAATATTTAACAAGTAATTAAAATTTTTAATCACTTTTTAAATACTTTTAATCATCAAATCAAACTCCTTTAAAGTGATGAACTTCTTCAAGGCCTAAAAAATTATCTAAGTGTCCAAACGTGTGACTTTTTTTTAAAAAAAATTCTTTTAATAATTACTAATTAACATATTTGATCAATTATTAACTAGTTTTAAAATATTAAATATTTTTTTGATTCATCAAATTAAGCAACAACAAGTAATTTTTCTACTTTTGTTATGTAGTTTTCTTTTAGTCCATTTTTTTCGTGCTTCTTTTCTTCTACTTTTCTCATCTTAATTCGTACATAACTTATTGATTAAGGTACTTTTAGATTTATTTGAGTCATATTTTCAAGAGTCTCAAAAATCCACTCCACCACAAAGATGGCCTTGAATTGATTGAGCAAAGCTAGTTCGCAAGTAATCTTGGAAAGAAGCCGTAAGGTGAGTTGAGGGCTACATACAAGTGATGTAAGATTTTATTACTAAATCATGTGTTTAATTTTGTAGGTACAATGTCTAATCACTATAACCATAAGGAAAGGAGCTCAGTGAACAGCATGGGGATATATGCAAATGTATCAAGTAGAGTGACCAATATGAATGGAAGGGTAGTTAAAACAAATGAAAGGTTTAGAGATATGAAGGAAAGCGTGAGAAGGATAGATAGTATGAGTGAAAGGAGTTTCCCTATGACAAGTAAAGAAACAAGAAGGACCCAGGGTCAAGAATCCAATATAGACTACCCCCAACCCAATTGGAACTGAACCTATCCTCAAACTACATTCCAAATAAATTCAAGCTATGTTAGCCAAGCATCTATATGAAATATATCACATGCATCCTTACTTGTACCCCATATTTCAACCCAACAATACTACCCAAAAGTAACCTACCAAGATATATATTATCAAAACCCTATGATGAAATATGTGAAAAGGTTAACCTGAATGAATAGTGGAAAGGCTCCAAAGGCTTTGGTATGAACCAAGGCATAAAATGTTAGTGAAAATGGGATAGTGGAGATAGGTATAGGGATAGAGAATAAAGGTGTGAAGATCTATATGGTGGTCAAGATATTCCGAATCAAGGGACGGGTGACAACGTGTTGAGTCTTCTAATATTCCAAGATGGTATTCAAGCTAACTACAACACAAAAGGGAAAGATCAAGCCTATGGAGATAAGCATGATATACATCAATATTCTTCTTATTTTATCATTTAATGTTATAAATGTCAAGGTAAAGGACATATTGCAAGAAAATATCCAAAAAAAAGGTCAAATATGATCTTATATGATGGATCTTATGCTAAAAATATGATAGAGTGTGAGGTTGGGAATAGTTTTAGTGAGCCTAAGGTTAAGCATGATGAAGCAACATCGAATGTAGATAATGAGCAATTGGATAAGGATTTTGAACTCTTCTTGATCTAAAGAGAATCATAGGAGATCTTTCTAAGGAGGAACTTAATTAAAGTGTGAACCTATTTCATACAAGGTTCAAGATGATAGATTGGGTATGCTCCTTGGTCATTGATGGTAGAAGTATTGCTAATATGGTGAGTTGTAATATGGTTGATAGAATGAAGCTCCCTACACAAAGAGACCTCAAACCATACAAAATTTACTGTTCATTGAGAATGATGAAGCAGAGGTAGCCAAGAAAGTAGTTGTATGTTTAGCATTGGCAAGTATCTAAATAAGGTGTTATGAGATGTTTTTCCTATGCAATCTTGTCATATGTTGTTTGGTAGACCTTGGATAATGGGTAAAGATGTTCGATATCAAGTGGAGTACAACAAATAATTATTTGTACTTGGAAGTCGAAGACACACTCTTGTTCTATTAATGCCACGACCTAATTTCTCATGTCAAAATGATACCTACTATATCCATCAGTAGGTAAGTCAAGCCATAGTCTGAAATAACTAGTAAAAGACTATCAGAAGAATAAAAAAAATAGCAAAATAAATATGATAAGAGACTAATACATAAAAAGTAAAACCAAGACCTGGTGAATAGTATAAGATCTTCTAATACAATAAGAGTATAAAGTGAAATAAAGAGTAAATATAAATATAAGTTATCTCTGAATACATCATAGAGATCAGTCTAATCAATATGAGTGGAAGTAGTAGTACTTCAAAGCCAGGAGCTCACCCCAAATCTCTAATCCATAGATGTTCTGCACTATGAACACAACAATGGGAAGAACTCATACTTTGATCTACAAGCTGCAGAAGTATAGTATGAGTACCAAACATGTGAAACTCAGTAGGCATTGACGAACTGAGCTCCAAAGATAATGCAAGTACAAATAATATGTAAAGTAGGAATATAATCTATAGGCAACTATCCAAGAAACTACACAAGATAATGCTAAGGAAGCAAAAAGGATAAACTTATCTTATTCTAATGGCAATCAGGGTTTACAATACAATATCGTATATCACTAGTCAATATACAAGGAAGAGTGAAGGAAAGTTATGTAATAATATATAAGTCTAAGAATACATATACGACATGAATAGACAAATAAAAGAGGGATATATGGTGATACCACATGCACGCACACATGCGCGTGCACACACACACATATATAGGACTACTCAAGGTAATGGCCTAAATTAACCAACCTAATATCTCAAGGCATCCTAATCAAGTAGGAAAATAAGTACGGTGTCATCAAGGACCCTAACCATAAGGTCTAACCATGGGATGACTATCAACAATGTAATTTACCATAAAAGAGAAAGGGATCAAAATTATACCGATAATCTCGCATACCAGTCCATAATTAATCTGCTATGAACTAACCATAATAATAACAATAAAGTAACCGGCTATTTTAGACAAACAATACCTAATCGGGCCTTCATAAGCCTAAAAGGTTCAATCAACACTCAACAAATAAAAATCATAGCCCATACCGATACAACCCACATAAGGATAAATATAAGCACCAAACGATATATCGGTGATAGACAATGCATATAAATGAATAAATAAATGCAAAGTAAATACATGATACCATATCTGATTCGAGTGCCATAATGCACCAAGTGTACACACCTCATCCATCTTAATAACTCACAAAGATAGGACCTACAACGACTTTTCTTCTCTGCCACTGTGTCTTATAGACGAAGAAGCCCTTAGAAAATTCAAGAATATCCATTAAACACTACCTTGTCCCGATCTAAGACTTTCAATAATCATCATCATCATCAATCTAATCATTCCAGTACCAGAGAGTTATATATATAGTAAGTGTACAAACACAAACTATGACTAAAAGAGTGCAAGTTTGTAAATCCATTATCCGAGATCAACTCCGGGACTAAATCAACATAATAGATTATAAAGGGTTGGAATCTCTCTCGTCCAAGTTAAATAGTAGTGATTAAAGTGTGGATGAAACTTCAACCGAAATCTATCTCGATCTAATTTCTAAAATATCATCTTTAGCTCCAAAAACTTATAAATCATTAAGTAAGGAAGTACGATTCCCATTATAAAAGAATACATTTTAAAACTTAAAAGTGGGAATGAATCTCTTTTTAGAAAATAGTAGTAAAATCATAGTTATGGTAAGAATCATACCCCTACATGAGCATGAATTCACCTAAAATTATGCATGTCATCACCAGTATCCAAATGATATCGCCCAAATTACACCAATGAGAAAGTATAAAGTGGTCACTAAATAAAATATAGAACCCAAGGTTGGGGTCAAACTCATGAGAAATAGGCCAAAAATCTATTAAGAGCTTGCTGGTGTAATTAGAAATTGCATAAATAAAAATGAGGGTTTTGTAACAATAAGAGTAATAACAATGATTGTTGGGTAATTAGGATTATGATTAATATGAGATGAGCATTAGGACTATGTTCCCCATGACTTTATTACTTCATAGACTGTACGTGTTTGTTAAACTATTTCAACGCTTGCATGCAATATCTAGCAAGTTATGTATCACCTAATCATCTCTTGACCCTGGTTTGGATGAATACACTCATCTCCCCTCGATCTCAGAGCATCGAATTCCTAACCCTTATTTTATGATCTCAGATTAACTATCCAGGCTACAACTCAAGTTAATTAGATGAAGTTTGGTAATTATCTCTATTTCCTAATCCTTACCATTCTTTCGAGCAAGTATAGAGTACAGGTGAGTTCATAACGTGTGCACCTGTCAAGAAAAAAATCAAACCAAAGAAAATACCAATAAATACAAGAACATCGATCTAGAATGACTTTACACTTAACCTACTTTATAAATTCATCATGGTTTGCACAACCCTATTTATGGGTTTTAGATACTGATGGTCGTAAGAATAAACAAAGATTTCATGGATGAAAGCATAATGTTGAAATGAAAACCCCAAATTTCAAATTAATTATAAACCCTAAAAACCAATAAAAATAATTTCAAGATCAATAATGTACCTTAGAACTCAAAAAAATATTATAAAAAGTGTATAGAGTAACATGTATGAAATATCCAAGTTTATGTAGAAAATTCCACCCTTGAGCCCTTGGATGACCTACTTCTTGGAAACCCTAAGTATGGCTGCTTGAGAGACTTGAGATAGTTTTGGAAGTGTTTGAGTACGATATGAATGATAAATAACCCCTCTTAAGTATCTTATGAATGTGAGATTTTAATTGGATAAGGAGGGAATTATCCAAAGTACCCACAATGAGTTGGATGTCCTTTTTCCCTGACTTTATTACTTATTTCCATATGATAACCCTTTCAAAAGTGATCACATGCTTGTGAACCCCAAGGCAAATATGTAGTTATCTATTTTGGAAATTTTCTAAATTCTTCCATCCTTGATTTACACATGTGTGCTTAAGTTGAATGGACCACAACTAGTGGATTTCACATTGCTTATTTGTTTTTAGGAGGGTCCATGGATATTAAGGACTTCTTGTCACCTTCAAAGGGTTGGACAAGTTGAGTTTTTAAATGGGACTTTTGGAAGCATGCTTGGTACAATAATAGGGGGCCCTTATCTTATTGAAAGTACCATTTCATTTGGAGTGATTTGACTTCTAATAGACTTCTCAACCATTCTAGTAGCATGGCTTCATTGGTGCACTTCTTTTCTTTTGGAAGCTACTTGATTGAGAGAGTTGTTTTGTGCTTAAAATGTCTCTTCTTATCTACCGGTGTTCTTATCTTTTGGCATGCCCTAAATGAGAATAGTGAGTTTAACACCTTTCTCTACTACCTCATTGCTTATGATAACAACCATGAAGGTATAGGATTTGTTTTGCATGGAGGTAGAGATATGCAAGTCTTTTACTTCTTTGACCTAAATGAATCCTTATAGGTGATCGCACCATTTTTTATGAGGTTTTATTGTAAGGTGATGAAATAATTGTGTCTTATAGATCCTAAATCATATGTGACATCATTTTTTAGGACTCTTGATGTCATTAAGACCTTTATTGTTTTCTTGTCTCAAGATGTTGCTTATGACCAATTCCTTTGTACCCTATATGATGAATGGATCTTCTTCAACACAAAGGATAGTTGGTTATATTTCAACTATATGTTTCTTGGTAAGATGGTGTGGTTGATAACCCTTAAGCTAACTCTCATTCTATAAGGATATATTTGTTGTTTGTCCTTCTCTTTTTTTTTTTTTTGCAAGGTTTGGATTCGAGGACGAATCCTTTTGAAGAAAGAGAAGATGATATACACATGGTTAGCGTGAGTCATATAAGGATAGGCTTCTTCATGTGGATGATAACTTAGAGCCCGAAGAAAGCCATGGAGCAATAAATACACAAGGCCATAGGTGATCAAGATGCTAATTAGTCAATCAAAAAGCCTTGTGGGTTATTTCTTGAAGTATTCACTTTTGGACTAATTTTATAATAGGATATTTTTGCAATGAAAATAATTATAAATAGTTGTCTTAGCCATTTTTTCCTTATTTTATGATAGTTATGATGAATTGAGAGAGTTTCTAGGTGAAACCTAGCATTAGATTAATCAAGTAGTTGTTGATTATAGTTGAGTGATTAAGGTGGATTCCCGATTTGCTCGTGTTAACTTCTTTTGCTTAATCAATTATCAAGTCTCCCTTTTTCTGGATTCAATTTAGTTGTCTCATCTTTGATTGATTCGGAGTTATTGTTGTTTGATTTGGCTCAATCAATACATTAAGGTATCAAGTCCTTTGTTGCTCATAAATTCATTCGAATCTCGATAATTCCACATATTTTTTTTCTTTATTTTTGCTTTTTCTTGTTCTTCCTTATTTGATTTCTATCAAATGAATAACTGAAAGTTGAACGAATTAAAAGGGACACATATCTAACAAAGTCAATTAAGTAAATTTGGAATCTAATTATAATTTATAAAATATTAAAAACAAGTATTACAATATTAAAAATTATTTTCTCTTTTTCATATCAGATTTCAAACTTTCAATTCTCTCTTTCCTCCTTTCTGTTTTATCTCCATCTCTTCTTTCTTCTTATTTTTCCTTCTCCCCTTCCTCATCTTATTTCTCCTTTCCATATTTATCATTTTTTCACTGCCTTATCTTCTTGTCATTTTTTTTCTTTTGAGTTTTTTCTCTCTTTATCTTCATTAAGAATTTTATCTTTGTATTTGTGTGTCTTCTTCTTCTACTACTTCTTTATTTAGATTTGGTTGTTGAATTTTTAAAGAAGATTAGATTAAAAAAATTGTAGTCACCAAAAACAATCAATAGTTGTTTAAATAATCGAAAAATATTATTTAAAGAATCAAGAGTTTTTTAAGCAAACAAAAAATAGTGTTTAAACATCTGCTAGTTGTTTGAAAGTAGTGAGGATGTGGAGGGGGATAGGTGGTTTCAAGGGAGGATACTATTTAAACAAGTAGGAGTGTTTAAGCAAATAAAAAATGTTGTTTGAACAATTAAAAATTATTTAAACATCCGCTAGTTATTTGAAATAGTGATGACGTGTAGGATTGAAGGTGGTTGGGAAGGGGGGGGGGGGGGGGGGTGGGGGGGGGGGGGGGGGGGGGGAGTTGGATGGAGCTGAGGGGGTGAAATGGGGAGAAGGAAAAAGTGGTGAGAGATTTGTGTAAATACAAAAATTTGTGGATGTTTAAAAATATGTGTCATTATTACTAATTTAAAAAGTATCTCTTCTACTACATACTTAAAAATTGTGTTCTATTTTCTTTATTTTCACACTCAAAAATTCTTTTTAATTCACCCTTCCTAAAAATGAGTACCATGTTAAATTAAATAATTTTTAAAATAAGATTAGTGAATTTTTTTAATGGACTTTTAAAATAAAAATGTCATGTAAAATAGGACAAAAAGAATACCATCTGTGAAGATGTCAGTATTACTCATTGCTCTGTTGTAAGATCAAGTAGTGTGTTCCTTGAGGTTAGTCTCATCTAGAGGAGTTTAATGGTGTACTAAATTCAAGTTAGATCTACAATAATAAATTTCATAACAAGTCTAGCATGGTAATAAAGGATAAAACGTAATTTATTATAATTAATTAAATTAATAAATATTATGTATTGACTTTTGTATAACAAGCGAGTTTTTTATCCACAAATTTTAGTATGTGATCATTAGTGCATATCTCAGTTTATTCATTTAATTTTGTATAACAAGCGAGATTTTTATTTCTAAATTTAACTGTGACTGTTAATGCATAACTCAGTTGATGCATTGATTTCTACATGACGAACAAGCACTTTATCCTCAAATTTGAGTATGCGATCGTTAGTGCATATTTTAGTTTATGCATTAATTTTTGTATACCAATTGAGTTTTTTATCCTTAAATTTAAGTATGTGACTGTTAGTGCATATCCGATTCATGCATTGACTTTTGTATAACAAATGAGTTATCCTCAAATTCATATATGTAACCATTAGTGCATATCTTAGTTTATGCTTTAACTTATGTATAACAAGTGAGTATTTTATTTGTAAATTTAAGTATGTGACCGTTAATGCATATTTCAATTTATGCGTTGATTTCTGTATAATATGAGAGATCCTTATCCTCAAATTAAAGTATGTGACCATTAGTGTATATCTTAGTTTATGCATGAACTTCTGTATAACAAGTGAGTTTTTAATCTCTTAATTTAATTATGTGATCGTTAGTGTATATTTCAGCCTATGCATTGATTTTTGTATAACAAGTGAGTTCTTCATCCTCAAATTTAAGTACGTGATTGTTAGTGCAAATCTTAATACATGCATCGACTTCTGTATTACAAGCGAGTTCTATCTCCAAATTTAAGTATGTGATCATTGGTGCATATTTCAACTGTCCATTGATTTCTATATAACAACTGAGTTCTTTATCATCAAATTAAGTATGTGACCGTTAGTGCGAATTTCAATTTATGCATTGACTTTTGTATAACAAGCAAGTTCTATCTTTAAATTAAGTATGTGACTATTAATGCATACTTCAACATATGCATTGATTTCTATATAACAAGCGAGTTCTTTGTTCTTAAATTTAAGAATGTGACTGTTAGTGTAAACTCAATTTATACATTAATTGTATAACAAGCAAGTTCTTTATCCTCAAATTTAAGTATGTGATCGTTAATGCATATCTTCGTTTTGAATTCAGATTTTGGGTTTAAATTCTTGCTAAAGTCTCTTTTCCTAAATGGACTTTATGTTGTATCCTAATTAATTGGCTCTGAGCGTTCAGTGTATGATTAAACAAAATATTATGTACTTCAAGGGTATTTTATTTCTTTATATATTCATATTTAGGTATTAGTAATACACAATTTCTCATTCTTAATTCATATTTAATATAAAATAGTTGCATCAAAAGTAATTTTAATATTAGTGATGTGGAATTTAATATCGAAAATCAAACATGGCATGAATTGCATATTTTTATAAATCAAACATTCCATTAGTTACATACAACGATACTATTCATAATTTACATTACAAAAAAAAAGGATATTAGTAATTTAAAATTTTATGTTTCAAAAACTTTTATTTCTATTATATAGAAGGGGTGGTTTCGACCAGCTCTCATGCAATTATCAAAAAACTCCTTCACTCCCACTTAATTACATACCATACCCCAATATATAATAATTCTATTGTTTCATCATAATAGTTTAAATATTCAATATATTAATTAACTATAACTATATATTGGAAGTAAAAAAAAAATTATTTATTTAATTGGCTATCATGTTCAAAACTAATTTGTTACCACGAATCACAATAATTAATAACTTAAAATATTTAAAAGACATATAGAAATTTTATTGACTCTCATTATTTTAGCAATGCCACATAAATTGAGAGAGAAAAAAAGTATTGCAAATCATAATAATTAACAACTTAAAATACTTAAAAGATATATAAAAATTTTAGTTGATTCTCAAAATTGTATCGAAGCCACATAAATTGGGACACAAGGAGTAAATATATTATTTGATAATTACGTAAAAATTATTATAAATCACAATAATTAACAAGTTAAAATACTTTTTTAAAAAGGATAATACCCACGAAAATACCTGAACTTTTACCAAATTTTCAGTGGAGCATGCTGAACTTTGCGGAGGTCCTATTACCCCCTAGACTTTTTTAAAGTGGAATTATTACCCCCTTCCTCCCCCCGAAACTCTATACCCCAATTTGGCGTTGGGAGGTGTGACACACGTGCCCTTTCTTCATTTTCATCATTTTCACCATTACAACCATATTTCTCCTACAACACTACTAATACTATAAATAATTCCAAAATACTGGTAATCACAAAAATCTTGATTTTGCACCAAAATCTTGATTCTTAATTTTTGAAATTTGGCTTTTAGTTAGTTCATATTATTTTATTCATCGTGATTGCTCCATTATTAAATTGAAATTAAACACAATTTTATCACACACACACTCAAATGGGTCATCTTCTCGAAAACCTTACAAAACATACACACACTCACAGAGATCATACAACACACACCCAGATACATACACATCATTGGAAAACACTTACCTCACCGAAAAATGAACACACACGGAAAATTCACTCGCAAAAACCACAACATACACACACAGATGTGAGAGCTACATACACAAAAAAAAAAATCCAAGAGAGGTAGATTTAGAAGGCAAAAAACAGTGATAAAAAAATCAAAAGGGACTGAAAATTGTCAAGTTCTGATACGAACAATATCATCAAACACACCCAATTCATATTATTTTATTCACCATGGTTGCTCCATTGTTGAACTAAAATTAAACACAATTTCATCACACACATCCTCCAAATGGGTCATCTTCAATATACCAAATTCAATTACATCAGTTTGACCCAATTTTAAAAAAAAAAAAAGCACTGCCCATCAATTTCAATTTCAATTACATTAACAATACAGTGTCTTCACTGTACGTAGAGTGTGTGTAATTGACCAAAGATACAGTGAGTATATATATGATTATGGAATTGAAGGATTATGGAATTGAAGCTTTGGTCACTTTCTTCACTATATGTGGAGTGTGTGTATGTGATGAGTATAAATACGATTATGTAAGTATTTTAATGGAAAATAAATAAAATAAAAGTTTATAATAAAAATTAAGGGGCTGTTTGGAAAAAAGAAAGAGTTTATAACATTTTTAACACTTTTCATGCGCTCAATGTGCTTGACTTACACACAATAGTTCAAGTGGGCAGATATATGCCATTAAAATACAAAAAAAAATCTGGGAGGGGTAATAGAACCCCCGCAAAGTTCAGTTGCTCAACTGATAATCCGGTCAAACTTCAGATATTTTTGTGAGTATTCTCCCTTTTTAAGAATAGATAAAAGCTCTATTCAGCTCTCAAAATTTTATCGGTGCACCATAAATCATGACAAAATAAAAAATTATCTTAATTAATTGCAACTAAATATTTAAAGTAAATCAATTTTATTATTTTAATTGACTTTTATATAGAAAATTAATCTTTTTATTTATTTATTTATTTTAGTAAATTTAAATTTTAAAATTATTTTTTTTTATATAGAAATACTAATATTTAAACTTAACTTTAAATTTTTAAAGTAAAAAATTAATAAATTTAATTTAATAAAATAAATTTCTAATGAATATTTTCTTAGAATTTGTGTTGGGTCAATATGTATCAAGTAAAAAGGAAATAAATAAAAATACATAGTAAAATTTTATTATTATGAAAGATAAATATAATGCACTATCCAATAATGTTTAATAATGTCATATTTCGCATATGCAAATATAGCATCCCGTATTTAATTAATATACTATTTCGATGAATTATCCATGATTACAATTGGATATGATAAAATTATATTAATTTTTATAGTAATAATATAATCAATCGTTCTTAATTAATTATTATGAGTTATCTAGATATTAAGAAAATAAATAATATTTAATAAAAATAAAATAGACATAAAATGTAAAATTAACTCTTAATGTTTTAAATTAAATTTTCGTCTTTCGGACGATGATTTTACTATATCACTCCTTATTATAAGTCGTTTATGTATTAAAAAAATAAGAATAACAAAATAATATGTCAATATAAAATATTTGATTGACTATCAAAATTATATTATTGCCACATATATTAGGACGGGACAGAAGAAGATATAAAGCAACATATAGTATTTGAAAATAAAATAAAAAGTACTGTAAATAACAATAATTAACGAAAAAAATTTAAAAATTGACTGATTTCTTTTGCTTCAATTGTGATTTTAATGTATCACACTCAATTAATTATTATAAGTCACTTATGTATTGAAAAATTAATAATATTAAATCCACAATTTTACTATATATATAAATATATATGAATAAAAATTTTCATGATATTTTTTTTAAAAAATAAAAATTACTACATATACTCAAAGGGCAAAAGAGTAAAAACACACAAAAGATAAATGTAGAGAAATCAAGAAGCACCAAATGGATTATTAACATTTGTAACATTTAACACATTTTTAAATGTTTCCAAATTCTTCATGAATCAACACATACACATAATAAAAATAATAAATAATAAATAATAAATAATAATAATTACATTTTACTATATCACCCTTAATTAATTATTATGGTCATTTAAGCATTGTGCCACATAAGTTGAAATAGAAAAAATATTATAAATCACAATGATCAAAAATTTAAATTATTTAAAAAAATATAATTGGCTATCGTCGACATAAAACTCTGGACAAGAACAGTAGCATATATTATTCAAAAATTACATAAAAAATATTATAAATTACAATAGTTAACAACTTAAAATATTTAAAAATAATTTAATATGTTATATATTTCAAAAAAATTACATGAAAAATACTAAAAATCACAGTAATTAACAACTTAAAAAATTTAAAAGATATAAAATATTTGATCGACTCTTAAAATTATATTAATGTCACTAAAATTAAAATAGAAGAAAATTATTATAAATCACAATAATTAAAATCTTAAATTATTTTTAAAATATAATTGACTATCAATGCCACAAAAATTTGGCCAAGAAAAGTAACGTATATTAATTTGAAAATTATATAAAAAATATTA